>NC_048577.1:3883201-4033201 GCF_013265735.2 Oncorhynchus mykiss
GAGGAGGAAAGGAGAAGAGGCGGAAGAGGAGGGAAAGGAAAAGAGGAGGAAGAGGAGGAAAGGAGAAGAGGAGAAAGGAGAAGTGGGGGAAGAGGAGGAAGAGAGGAAAGGAGAAGAGGAGGAAGAGGAGGAAAGGAGAAGAGGAGGAAAGTATGAAGAGGGGAAGTGGAGGGCGATGAGAGGAGTGAAGGAGAGAGGAGGAAGAAGGAGGAAAGGAGAAGAGACTACAGGCTTTTGTCAGCCACTTCTCCACCAGGACTAGAAGAATGTAGATGTCCTTTTCTTGTGGAAGCCGTTCTGCTCATAGAGCTCCTCCACTGTAGTCAGCAACTCAAACACTATGGACTTCAGCTCTGCACTGCCTATCGACTGGAAGAGAGAACTCAAACACTATGGACTTCAGCTCTGCACTGCTATCGACTGGAGAGAGAACTCAAACACTATGGACTTCAGCTCTGCACTGCCTATCGACTGGAGAGAGAACTCAAACACTATGGACTTCAGCTCTGCACTGCCTATCGACTGAAAGAAACTCAAACACTATGGACTTCAGCTCTGCACTGCCTATCGACTGGAGAGAGAACTCAAACACTATGGACTTCAGCTCTGCACTGCCTATCGACTGGAGAGAGAACTCAAACACTATGGACTTCAGCTCTGCACTGCCTATCGACTGGAGAGAGAACTCAAACACTATGGACTTCAGCTCTGCACTGCCTATCAACTAGAGAGAGAACTCAAACACTATGGACTTCAGCTCTGCACTGCCTATCGACTGGAGAGAGAACTCAAACACTATGGACTTCAGCTCTGCACTGCCTATCGACTGGAGAGAGAACTCAAACACTATGGACTTCAGCTCTGCACTGACTATCGACTGGAGAGAGAACTACATTCATTTCTCGGTCTGTCTGTATGTATGTGGTGTGTGTGTGTGTGTCTTTGTATCTGTGTCTCTGTGTGTGTGTGTGTGTCTT
This sequence comes from Oncorhynchus mykiss, assembly GCF_013265735.2. Taxonomy (NCBI): domain Eukaryota; kingdom Metazoa; phylum Chordata; class Actinopteri; order Salmoniformes; family Salmonidae; genus Oncorhynchus; species Oncorhynchus mykiss. The sequence continues at coordinate 3,884,179 of NC_048577.1, forward strand.
TGTCTGTGTGTGTGTGTGTATGTCTTTGTCTGTGTGTGTGTGTGTGTACTGAATCTGCTGTAGTAACCTCTCTATGATCCCCAGCAGTATGTCCCATGTGACCACCTGGAGTTCCTTGCCATACTTCTTTATCAGTCTGTGATGGACAGAACGATCTCATACGACACCATCTCGTTGGCACACCACATCGCCTGGGGGTTAAAGGTCAGGGGTTGGTCAGAGGTCAAAGTAAAAACTTCTCTAATGCACCTTTAAAATGCTCTCTGGATCCTACCTTATAGAATGATGGGAGGACCAGGGTAGGGGTGTTCTTTAAGGCTGGGAGACGGTGCGCCCCCCATAGAGCCATCCTACGAGAACACTGCTCCTCTCAGCAATGGAGAATCCTCCATATACGCCCTGACAGAGAGAGAAAGGACAGGTTAGACACACACACACAGAGAGGACAGGTTAGACACACACACACACACACACAGAGAGAGGACAGGTTAGACACACACACAGAGAGAGGACAGGTTAGACACACACAGAGACAGGTTAGACACACACACACAGAGAGAGGACAGGTTAGACACACACACACACACAGAGAGAGGACAGGTTAGACACACACACACACAGAGAGAGGACAGGTTAGACACACACACACACAGAGAGAGGACAGGTTAGACACACACACCACACACACAGAGAGGACAGGTTAGACACACACACACACACACACAGGTTAGACACACACAGAGAGAGGACAGGTTAGACACACACAGAGAGAGGACAGGTTAGACACACACAGAGAGAGGACAGGTTAGACACACAGAGGAGGACAGGTTAGACACACACAGAGGGAGGACAGGTTAGACACACACAGAGGGAGGACAAGTTAGACACACACAGAGGGAGGACAAGTTAGACACACACACACACACACACACACACAGAGGACAGGTTAGACACAGAGAGGACAGGTTAAACACAGAGAGGAGAGGTTAGACACACAGAGAGGACAGGTTAAACACACAGAGAGGACAGGTTAAACACACAGAGAGGACAGGTTAAACACACAGAGAGGACAGGTTAAACACACAGAGAGGACAGGTTAGACACACGCAGGCACACACACACACATACAGAGAGGACAGGTTAGACACACACACACAGAGAGGACAGTTTAGACACACACACAGAGAGGAGAAGTTAGACACACAGAGAGGAGAGGTTAGACACACGCAGGCGCACACACACACACAGGGTTGTTACCTCTCCTCCATGATACGGCACATGGTGTATATGGCACTATGGCCCAGATGAGTCCCCAACACCTTCCTCATCAACTGGAGAGATGGAGGAGAGGGAGGGGAGGAGAGGGAGAAGGGGAGGAGGAGAGAGGAGAGGGATGGAGGAGAGGGGAGAGTAGGAGAGGAGAGGGGAAAGGGGAGGAGGAGAGTAGAGGGAGGAGGAGAGTAGAGGGAGGAGGAGAGTAGGAGAGGGAGATGAGAGAGTAGGAGAGTAGAGGGGAGAGTAGGAGGGGAGATGAGAGCGTAGGCGAGGAGAGATGAGAGGGAGGAGCAGTATTATCACCTGCCAGATTGTGTATAATCTGTTGATAATTTCTAACAGTTAGATGTTAGAATATTAATCATTACTATTATTATTATTGTTTAGTCAGATTAATTAACATGACAAGTAGATCATCAGACACACACTCACCAACTCTCCTTCCCCCAACACTCCCTCCCCAACTCTCCCTCCCCAACTCTCCTCCCCCAACTCACCCTCCCCCAACTCACCCTCCCCCAACTCTCCCTCCCCCAACACTCCCTCCCCCAACTCTCCCTCCCCCAACTCTCCCTCCCCCAACTCTCCCTCCCCCAACTCTCCCTCCCCCAACTCTCCCTCCCCAACTCTCCCTCCCCCAACTCTCCCTCCACCAACGCTCCCTCCCCAACACTCCCTCACCTTCCAGCAGGACTCACAGAACTCCTTGACGTTGACGGTGCGACAGAGAGTGATGATGAAGACGGTGAGGAGTCAGAGGGGAGGCAGTTATAACACACCACCGCATCCAGCACCTGTAGAGCCATCTGGACACACACACACACGCCGAGACGACACACACACACGAGAGACACACACACACCACACACACCGAGACGACACACACACACACCGAGACGACACACACACACACACACCGAGACCACACACACACACCACCACACGTTAATGACCTCATGAATAAAAAGCCCAGTTGTAAAGTTGTTGTAAAACAGTTGTAAACCTCGACATCAGAGTAAATTAAATATTACCTCAATGTCTGTCGAGGCTGTTGTCCGGTTACACAGCAGACAGATCTTCCTGTTGGACAAAACCACACACACTGAGACCTAGCACGCGTGTGTGTGTGTGTGTGTATGTGTATGTCATAAGACCCCACAAAAATATTATACTAACAAAAATTTGACGAACTGGGTACATGCCATTTCTAGTGGGGTTTAGGGTTTAGGGTAGAATTAGAGTTAGGTTGAGGGTTAGGAGCTAGGGTTTTGAGTTAAGGTTAGGGATTAAGGTTAGGGATTAAGGTTAGGGATTAAGGTTAGGGGTTAAGGTTAGGGTTAAGGTTAGGGGTTAAGGTTAGGGTTAAGGTTAGGGGTTAAGGTTAGGGTTAAGGTTAGGGGTTAAGGTTAGGGGTTAAGGTTAGGGGTTAAGGTTAGGGGTTAAGGTTAGGGGTTAAGGTTAGGGGTTAAGGTTAGGGGTTAAGGTTAGGGGTTAAGGTTAGGGATTAAGGTTAGGGATTAAGGTTAGGGTTAAGGTTAGGGGTTAAGGTTAGGGTTAAGGTTAGGGGTTAAGGTTAGGGTTAAGGTTAGGGGTTAAGGTTAGGGGTTAAGGTTAGGGATTAAGGTTAGGGATTAAGGTTAGGGATTAAGGTTAGGGATTAAGGTTAGGGATTAAGGTTAGGGATTAAGGTTAGGGATTAAGGTTAGGGAAAATAGTATTTTGAATGGGACTGAATTGTGTGTCCCCACTAGGTTAGTTGTACAAGACTGTGTGTGTTCTTACTGGACCATGACGGATACGTTCTGGTCGAGGTAGCAGCTGTTGAACTTGACCAGGTTGACCAGGACGTGGAGGAAGTCCGCGGTCAGACCAATGTCCATCCACAGCAGGACAAACCCAGCTGCAGTTGATCAATAAATTAAATCAACCAGTCAGTCAAACATATCATGACCAAATCAGTCAAAAATATCGTGACCAAATCAGTCAAAAATATCGTGACCAAATCAGTCAAAAATATCGTGACCAAATCAGTCAAAAATATCGTGACCAAATCAGTCAAAAAATATCGTGACCAAATCAGTCAAAAAATATCGTGACCAGTCAGTCAAAAAATATCGTGACCAGTCAGTCAAAAAATATCGTGACCAGTCAGTCAAAAAATATCGTGACCAGTCAGTCAAAAAATATCGTGACCAGTCAGTCAAAAAATATCGTGACCAGTCAGTCAAAAAATATCGTGACCAGTCAGTCAAAAAATATCGTGACCAGTCAGTCAAAAAATATCGTGACCAGTCAGTCAAAAATATTGTGACCAATCAGTCAATATCTTTCTCAAGGGTCCCAGTTGGGCTGTTCATTGGGCCAGTGAATATCTCGTGGACAGACTCCGTAACATGGTAACATGGTAGTGTAACGACTGTCAAAAGAGTGGGGTGGAACCATCTACATCACAGGTCACAGTGTAAAAGGGTTGATGTTGTCTCACCTATGTCCTCCTCCAGGTACGTGATGTCCTTCCCGTTCTCCGTCAGGGCCTTGAACACCTCCAGCCTGTCAGACAGGTCCTCATTGGACGGCTGGTAGTCTCTGATCACCTTGAAGAAGAAGGCCCGCATAGGACCCAGACGCTCACCCTGGTAGACACACACACACACACACACACAGAGAGAGAGGCAACACACACAGGAAATCAACATACTTTCTTGTTCTCTGTGGTGCCTCCTAGATAGTGTGTGTGTGTGTGTATCTGTGTGTGTGTGTGTGTGTGTGTGTGTGTGTGTGTGTGTACCTGTCCCTGTATGACAGCTCTGAGGAGCAGCAGGACAGCATGTCTAGCTTCAGGTGGCTGTTCTGGAGTCAGCATGTCCTCCACCGCCTTCCATACGGCTTCCACTGCATGCTGTAAAACACACACATTAATACACACACACACACATTAATACACACACAGAGAAGGAGGCAACACACACACACACACACACACACACACACATTAATACACACAACACACACACACAGAGAAGGAGGCAACACACACACACAGAGAAGGAGGCAACACACACACACACACATTAATACACACACCAGATTAATAGACAGTTGGTTGTTTAGCAACAATAGCGACGCGTGCTGAAAAACAGACAGGCTTTGATTGTTGGCAACACGGAAACTAAACATTTCATCTCCAAATGTTTATTGGAAACATAAATACATTTGCACAGTGAACACTGGTCTCTTAAATACATCATTACAGTTGTTGGTTAGCTAGCTAGCAGATTTTAACCATACAGTATTAGCATAGACGTGACCTCAGTCAAAACAAGACATGGTATCAAGAACCAGATTTTAACCATACAGTATTAGCATAGACGTGACCTCAGTCAAAACAAGACATGGTATCAAGAACCAGATTTTAACCATACAGTATTAGCATAGACGTGACCTCAGTCAAAACAAGACATGGTATCAAGAACCAGATTTTAAGAAACGAGCTGAAAGGAGCCCCCGGCGATTCCCCACACGACAGCTTCTTATCGCTGTGTGGCCATGTAGAATCACAACACACTGACTTCTGACACACTGAAGTGTGTGCATCTTTTTTGTGACGTTGTTAGCTAACCCGTCTACACACACACACACACGGTGTGCTCTCTCACCTCCTCAAACTTCTTGGCCTTGGCCAGGTCGGAGACATGGTTAGCAACCCGGATTCTGTTGCTAAGGCCACAGTCAGGGTGCAGCTCCTGAAGAGAAAGACAGCAAGATGGTCAGAGACAGAAAATTGATTGTGTGTGCGTGCGTGCGTGTGTGTGTGCAGTCGCGTCACACTCTCACATACCTTGAGTATATCCAGTGTGATGATGAACTCTGAGGGCTTGCTCTCTGTCTGCTTGCTGGGGGGTCGAGGGGATCCCAAACCAAATATCCCTTTACCTTGTCCTTCAGACTCTCTTTACTGGCTGCTTGTTCATGGCTGGGGGTCCAGGAGGGGTTCTGTGGGGAGGGACCGGGCAGCTTACACTCTACTGGGCTCTGGGGGAAACAGAGGGAGGAACACAGGTTAGTAGAACCAGCAGGGTCAGAGAGAGAGAGAACGTGAATAGTATTTGGTGGTAGAGAGAGAGAGAACATGAATAGTATTGGGTGGGAGAGAGAGAACATGAATAGTATTTGGTGGTAGAGAGAGAGAGCGAGAGAACATGAATAGTATTGGGTGGTAGAGAGATAACATGAATAGTATTGGGTGGTAGAGAGATAACATGAATAGTATTGGGTGGTAGAGAGAGAGAGAACATGAATAGTATTGGGTGGTAGAGAGAGAGAGAACATGAATAGTATTGGGTGTAGAGAGAGAGAGAACATGAATAGTATTGGGTGGTAGAGAGAGAGAAACATGAATAGTATTGGGTGGTAGAGAGAGAGAGAACATGAATAGTATTGGGTGGTAGAGAGAGAACGTGAATAGTATTTGGTGGTAGAGAGAGAGAGAACATGAATAGTATTGGGTGGTAGAGAGATAACATGAATAGTATTGGGTGGTAGAGAGATAACATGAATAGTATTGGGTGGTAGAGAGAGAACATGAATAGTATTGGGTGGTAGAGAGAGAGAGAACATGAATAGTATTGGGTGGTAGAGAGAGAGAGAACATGAATAGTATTGGGTGGTAGAGAGAGAGAGAACATGAATAGTATTGGGTGGTAGAGAGAGAGAGAACATGAATAGTATTGGGTGGTAGAGAGAGAGAGACATGAATAGTATTGGGTGGTAGAGAGAGAGAGAACATGAATAGTATTGGGTGGTAGAGAGAGAGAGAACATGGATAGTATTGGGTGGTAGAGAGAGAGAGAACATGAATAGTATTGGGTGGGAGGGAGAGAGAGAACATGAATAGTATTGGGTGGTAGAGAGAGAGAACATGAATAGTATTGGGTGGGAGGGAGAGAGAACACGAATAGTATTGGGTGGTAGAGAGAGAGAACATGAATAGTATTGGGTGGTAGAGAGAGAACATGAATAGTATTGGGTGGTAGAGAGAGAACATTAATAGTATTGGGTGGTAGGGAGAGAACATGAATAGTATTGGGTGGTAGAGAGAGAGAACATGAATAGTACTGGCTGGTAGAGAGAGAACATGAATAGTACTGGCTGGTAGAGAGAGAACATTAATAGTATTGGGTGGTAGAGAGAGAACATTAATAGTATTGGGTGGTAGGGAGAGAACATTAATAGTATTGGGTGGTCCATTATTCCACTCCTCTATGGGAACTTTGTATCATTTAGAAAAGCCATGGAGTTGTCTTGGTGTCTCGGAAAACAGTTGGTTATCAATGTTCAGTTTATTGACTACGTTTCCTCAAATCCTACCCACTCGCCTCCTTTTAACCACAAGGTTGCTTCTCCTCAGACCTTCAATGTTTTGTATTTATTTGTATACCAGAAATAAATTCACTTAAATGTGTTTTGAGTACAAGGAATCAAGGAAAGATCAATTGAGAGAGCCCTGGCCCAACTTTTTGCATTACGTGACTGCTGTTAGTTTCTGTCAAACAGATAAATGACAGACAGAGACATGCCCCAACATCACACCCCTCGCGACATCGTTTGTGTCCTTTGCACCTGTGGTTCTCCATAAATTAGTGCACGTCCAGACTCACACCACATGCATCTTGCAAAGCGAGCTAGGGGTTAGGAGCACATGAGATAGCAAACAATTGCCCTAGAACCATTCCATTCCTCTGCACATTCTAAAGGGCCTTTGATATGATATTCATAACGTTGTTGTTACATAAGCAAATAATAACCGCTTGTACAGAAAGCAGCTAGGATGACTCTGTTATGGTCACGGGAAAGTGGTAGTTTGTGTGTCCGTGCTAATATAGAATACGCCACAAATGGCACAATCACTACATATAGAATATAGTGCCATTTGGGACGCAATTAGGCTATACTTCAGTAGCTAGTCAGTAGTACCTACAACCTCGGGATCAGCGACAATCATCTATTGAGTTCTAGCTGGGGAGAGAGAGAGAGTACCACGAAACAAGCCAGGAGAATGTTGAAATAATTCTCCCTGTCAAGCAGAGAGAGAACCGAGTGAACAACGATAGCTAATTAACGTTATCTAGTTCTGTTTTAGAGGTAACAACAGTACCCATTCAGGTGCCCATTCGCTGTATGTTCAACATCCGTCCGGAACAGCTGACAAATAGCGGACAGGGAGAGAGAAAGAGCGACACAAACAAGCACTAATAAATACATATTGTTGACTAGCTATCTGCTTGTTTTCCTTCCAGACCTAGGGCTTTAAAAACACGGAAGTTCATACCTTCTATCGATCTAGATGTGTTTCTGGCGTCATTCACGTGAGGCTGGCAGGTGGACAAAATACCGAGCAAGACAAATTCATGCATTTAGAATTTGTTTATCCCAATATTTCAAAAGCTTTCCCCAAGTCAGATCAGTCCCCCCACTCGACAACCGGATGGACTGTCGGGCACTTCCTATAAAAACACGTTTGTCGCGGGAGCTGATGGGAAATGTAGTTCCTACTAAAAACATTGCTCGACGAAGCAAGAGGTGTCGAGTTAAAAATGTAACATTTGTTTAATGTTCTAGCTAGTCTTAAACGTGCCTGTCGTTTGAAAATTAAATCAACAACCCTAGTAGGTCACGTTTCAATATCCATCAATAGTACTTGGAAATGTTACCAAAACTTGCATACATGTGTTTTAGCTAGCTAACCAGATTATCACTAAAATAGCTAACAAGCTAATGTTGTTAGCCACGGTCCGTCCCACTTGCAGCACAACGGTATCCTATGCTTTACACTGTTTCAAAATGACCTCGCCTTATTTCGTTGAGAGTACCGCGGTCATCACTCGGAGCGGTAACAAGACCGTGCCCCGTGCCGGTTTAGCCACGACGTTAAAAACTAGGATGGAGAGGAGAGTGTTGAGGGCGCACGTGAAACAGGAGGAAGAAGATTCGAGAGTATCAAATCAGAGTTTGGGACGAGACGCTTCAGGTATGAATCCGTTTTATCACAACATTGCCCTTCTGATATTTACGAACTGAAGCAATGTCTTGCTGCATGATTGAGGGACTTTCAGATGGGACAAGCTGTAGCCTAAAACAACAACTAAGAGATGACTACAGTCTTCAGAGAAAGAGAGCCTATGGCCTGGCTATATGCACACAGTCTGAATACGCCCCTAATTAATCTTTGACACAGGTGACGATGTCGTCTACTACTTCCTGTATGTTCAGTTGTTCTGTACATGAAGAATGTGACATCATTTCTGTATGCCTCAGAATGTTCAGCACACCTCATCACTCAACTTCTGTCCCCCGCCCCTACTTTACCTTGCAGATATTGGCTCCTCTAGGTTCCGTCGCTCATCCATTGGCCAATCACAAGCTGAGCCAGACAAAGCCCTGTCCCTGTTACCACTGGCACCCATCCTGCGTAGGAGGCGGGGCCAGGTGAAGGTGGAATACGATGGGAAGGAGGAGCCTAAACACTGGGAGCCTCCTGATTGGAGCAAGCAGCTGGGTCATGTGCGTCAGATGAGGAGCGCCAGGAACGCGCCTGTTGACCTCATGGGGGGCGGAGAAATGCTACGACACACACGCCCCTGATGAGGTGGGTGAGACCCCACTGGTTTCTGTCTCTCTGTCGTACACCCCCCACTACCGTACATCCTCTCCTCTCTCCCCCTCTTACATCCCCACCTTCCTTCCTCTCCCCTCCTCTCTCCCCCTCTTACCTCCCCACCTTCCTTCCTCTCCCCTCCTCTCTCCCCCTCTTACCTCCCCACCTTCCTTCCTCTCCCCTCCTCTCTCCCCCCTCTTACCTCCCCACCTTCCTTCCTCTCTCCCCCGCTTACCTCCCCACCTACACCCTGGCACTGTCTCCCCCTCCCCCTCTGTCCGCTCCCTCATCCTCTCCGGGTCAGAGGTGGACCAGCCCCCTGCTACCCCCTGCTCCGTGCCGTCCACACATTCTTCCCCGGGTATCATGAACCTCCTGTTGACCTACCAAGAGACCGCTTCCTTGCCTCGGCTCCTCCCTCTCCGCGCCCTCACCTTCCCCGAGTACGCCCTAGCCTCCCCGAGTTCGCCCTCGCCTTTCCCGAGTTCGCCCTCACCTTCCCGAGTTCGCCCTCACCTTCCCCGAGTTCGCCCTCACCTTCCCCGAGTTCGCCCTAGCCTTCTCCTGCTTCACAGAGGTTGTGAATTCCAGTCCACCCTGCCGGGCAGAGGGAGCTCACGGTTACCTGTCCGTCGTCTCTGACCTGGCATTCACCTGGGGCGGAGACCTGATCTAAACCTGGGGGGCGGAGACCTGATCTACACCTGGGGGCGGAGACCTGATCTACACCTGGGGGGCGGAGACCTGATCTACACCTGGGGGGCGGAGACCTGATCTACACCTGGGGGGCGGAGACCTGATCTACACCTGGGGACGGAGACCTGATCTACATCTGGGGGGCCCAGGCTACACCAGGGCTTTGTGCATTTTGACCCTATATTTCACCCCTAAAGTAATGTAGGAGGTTGAGGGAGCTCCGCTCTCCACCCCCCCACCCCCCCAACAACAAAAAATACCCTGAAAATGGTCAACCGGGGTAAAATATGCTCACGAGATGTTTCACTGTCTGTCAAAGACCACTGGGTTTAGCACTGATACTGGTCTATGTAGAACTGGTCAGGATCTATGTAGGATTATGTAGTACTGGCCAGGATTTATGTAGGATTATGTAGTACTGGCCAGGATCTATGAAGGATTATGTAGTACTGGCCAGGATCTATGTAGGATTATGTAGAACTGGTCAGGATCTATGTAGGATTATGTAGAACTGGCCAGGATCTATGTAGGATTATGTAGTACTGGCCAGGATCTATGAAGGATTATGTAGTACTGGTCAGGATCTATGTAGGATTATGTAGAACTGGTCAGGATCTATGAAGGATTATGTAGTACTGGCCAGGATCTATGTAGGATTATGTAGAACTGGTCAGGATCTATGTAGGATTATGTAGTACTGGCCAGGATCTATGAAGGATTATGTAGAACTGGTCAGGATCTATGAAGGATTATGTAGAACTGGTCAGGATCTATGAAGGATTATGTAGTACTGTCCAGGATCTATGAAGGATTATGTAGTACTGGCCAGGATCTATGTAGGATTATGTAGAACTGGTCAGGATCTATGTAGGATTATGTAGAACTGGCCAGGATCTATGTAGGATTATGTAGTACTGGCCAGGATCTATGAAGGATTATGTAGAACTGGTCAGGATCTATGAAGGATTATGTAGTACTGGCCAGGATCTATGTAGGATTATGTAGAACTGGTCAGGATCTATGTAGGATTATGTAGTACTGGCCAGGCTCTATGAAGGATTATGTAGTACTGGCCAGGATCTATGAAGGATTATGTAGTACTGGCCAGGATCTATGTAGGATTATGTAGAACTGGTCAGGATCTATGTAGGATTATGTAGTACTGGCCAGGCTCTATGAAGGATTATGTAGTACTGGCCAGGATCTATGAAGGATTATGTAGTACTGGTCAGGATCTCAAATCAAATCAAATTTTATTTGTCACATACACATGGTTAGCAGATGTTAATGCGAGTGTAGCGAAATGCTTGTGCTTCTAGTTCCGACAATGCAGTAATAACAAGTAATCTAACTAACAATTCCAAAACTACTGTCTTGTACACAGTGTAAGGGGATAAAGAATATGTACATAAGGATATATGAATGAGTGATGGTACAGAGCAGCATAGGCAAGATACAGTAGATGGTATCGAGTACAGTATATACATATGAGATGAGTATGTAAACAAAGTGGCATAGTTAAAGTGGCTAGTGATACATGTATTACATAAGGATACAGTCGATGATATAGAGTACAGTATATACGTATGCGTATGAGATGAATAATGTAGGGTAAGTAACATTATATAAGGTAGCATTGTTTAAAGTGGCTAGTGATATATTTACATAATTTCCCATCAATTCCCATTATTAAAGTGGCTGGAGTTGAGTCAGTGTCAGTGTGTTGGCAGCAGCCACTCAATGTTAGTGGTGGCTGTTTAACAGTCTGATGGCCTTGAGATAGAAGCTGTTTTTCAGTCTCTCGGTCCCAGCTTTGATGCACCTGTACTGACCTCGCCTTCTGGATGATAGCGGGGTGAACAGGCAGTGGCTCGGGTGGTTGATGTCCTTGATGGTCTTTATGGCCTTCCTGTGACATCGGGTGGTATAGGTGTCCTGGAGGGCAGGTAGTTTGCCCCCGGTGATGCGTTGTGCAGACCTCACTACCCTCTGGAGAGCCTTACGGTTGAGGGCGGAGCAGTTGCCGTACCAGGCGGTGATACAGCCCGCAAGGATGCTCTCGATTGTGCATCTGTAGAAGTTTGTGAGTGCTTTTGGTGACAAGCCAAATTTCTTCAGCCTCCTGAGGTTGAAGAGGCGCTGCTGCGCCTTCTTCACAATGCTGTCTGTGTGAGTGGACCAATTCAGTTTGTCTGTGATGTGTATGCCGAGGAACTTAAAACTTGCTACCCTCTCCACTACTGTTCCATCGATGTGGATAGGGGGGGTGTTCCCTCTGCTGTTTCCTGAAGTCCACAATCATCTCCTTAGTTTTGTTGACGTTGAGTGTGAGGTTATTTTCCTGACACCACACTCCGAGGGCCCTCACCTCCTCCCTGTAGGCCGTCTCGTCGTTGTTGGTAATCAAGCCTACCACTGTTGTGTCGTCCGCAAACTTGATGATTGAGTTGGAGGAGTGCGTGGCCACGCAGTCGTGGGTGAACAGGGAGTACAGGAGAGGGCTCAGAACGCACCCTTGTGGGGCCCCAGTGTTGAGGATCAGCGGGGAGGAGATATTGTTGCCTACCCTCACCACCTGGGCGCGGCCCGTCAGGAAGTCCAGTACCCAGTTGCACAGGGCGGGGGTCGAGACCCAGGGTCTCGAGCTTGATGACGAGCTTGGAGGGTACTATGGTGTTGAATGCCGAGCTGTAGTCGATGAACAGCATTCTCACATATGTAGGATGTAGGATTATGTAGTACTGGCCAGGATCTATGAAGGATGATGTAGTACTGGCCAGGATCTATGAAGGATTATGTAGTACTGGTCAGGATCTATGTAGGATTATGTAGAACTGGTCAGGATCTATGTAGGATTATGTAGAACTGGTCAGGATCTATGTAGGATTATGTAGTACTGGTCAGGGTCTATGAAGGATTATGTAGTACTGGTCAGGATCTATGTAGGATTATGTAGTACTGGTCAGGATCTATGAAGGATTATGTAGTACTGGCCAGGATCTATGTAGGCCTATGAAGGACTATGTAGCACAGGTCATGATCTATTTGGGTCTATGTCACATTATGTAGTACTGGTAATGCCACAATGTAACACTGGTCATGACAATATGTAACACACAAAGGGCTCATTGCTGACACATACAGTATGTCGTCTGTGCCAATCACACAAACTCCTTTTCCACGGCTGGTGGTGACTGTTTCCTGTAGGACGTTTGAACACACACAGGTAGTAGCAGGGTTCCACCAGTAGAACTAGATGAACCCTGCAGGTAGAACAGTAGAATACACAGAGGTGGTAGCAGGGTTCCACCAGTAGAACTAGATGAACCCTGCAGGTAGGACAGTAGAACACACAGAGGTAGTAGCAGGGTTCCACCACTAGATGAACCCTGCAGGTAGAACAGTAGCACACACAGAGGTAGTAGCAGGGTTCCACCACTAGATGAACCCTGCAGGTAGAACAGTAGAACACACAGAGGTAGTAGCAGGGTTCCACCAGTAGAACTAGATGAACCCTGCAGGTAGAACAGTAGAACACACAGAGGTAGTAGCAGGGTTCCACCACTAGATGAACCCTGCAGGTAGAACAGCAGAGTGCCCATTAGAGGTGGAGGGGTTCTACAGAGCAGGGTCAGAAGGCTGTATATCTGATTTATGTTCCAGGATAAAGGTGAAATACATCCAGCACTATAAAAGGAGGATGTGGAACTGCAGTTATGTCACTGGATATGATTTGTTATGAAACAAACAGTGCAAAAGGGTTGGAGATGGGAGATGGGCCGAGCTAGCTAGCTGGGGTGTATTCATTAGGAACCAAACAGAACTAGGCAGGACTTAGCTGAATTTGTCCAATAGAAACACTTGATTTCGCTGCAGTACGTTTTCCGTAGGAAAGATGTTACGTGACATGTTAGTTATGCACACCTGTTCTCCCACCAGGAGTGATGAGTCAACCTCATTCTGAGACCTCTTTAGAAACAGTGTACGCCTACTGAACACTCCATTCTAACACAAGGCAGTGCATAAGAGGCATACTAGCAAGGAGACACATTACACAACCAAAAGTATGTGGACACCTGCTCATTGAACATCTCATTCCAAAATCATGGGCATTTTATATTGAGTTGGTCCCCCTCTTTTACTGCTATAACAGCCTCCACTCTTCTGGGAAGGTTTTCCACTAGATGTTGGAACATTGCTGCAGGGACTTGCAGCCAAGAGAGCATTAGTGAGGTCGGGCACTGATGTTATGCGATTTAGGCCTGGTTTGCAGTCGGCGTTTCAATTCATCCCAAAGGTGTTCGATGGGGTTGAGGTCAGGGCTATGTGCATGCCAGTCAAGTTCTTCCACATTGCTCCACACTCTGTATGGGCCTCGCTTTGTGCACAGGGGCGTTGTCATACTGAAACAGGAAAGGGCCTTCCCCAAACTGTTGCCACAAAGTTGGAAGCACAGAATCCTCTAGAATGTCATTGTATGCTGTAGAGTTAAGATTTCCCTTCACTGGAACTAAGGGGCCCGATCCATTAAAAACAGCCCCAGACCGTTATTCTTCCTCCACCAAACTTTACAGTTGGCACTATGCATTGGGGCAGGTAGCATTTTCCTGGCATCTGCCAAACCCAGATTCGTCCATCGGGACTGCCAGATGGTGAAGTGTGATTCATCACTCCAGAGAACGCGTTTCCACTGCTCCAGAGTCCAATGGCGGAGAGCTTTACACCACTCCAGCCGACGCTTGGCATTGCACATGGTGATGCTTAGCCATGGAAACCCATTTCAGGAAGCTCCTGACGAACAGTTATTGTGCTGACGTTGCGTCCAGAGGCAGTTTGGAACTCGGTAGTGAGTGTTGCAACCAAGGACAGACTACTTTTACATGCTACGCACTCCAGCACTCTGAGGTTCTGTTCTGTGAGCTTGTGTGGCCTACCACTTTGCGGCTGAGCTGTTGTTGCTCCTAGACGTTTCCACTTCACAATAACAGCATTTACAGTTGACCGGGGCAGCTCTAACAGGGCAGATATTTGTTGAACTGACTTTGTTGGAAAAGTGGCATCCTATTCCAGAGCTCTTCAGTAAGGCCATTCTACTGTCAATGTTTGTCTATGGAGATTGCATGGTGGTGTGCTCGATTTTATACACCTGTCAGCAATGGGTGTGGTGAGATAGCCGAATCCACTAATTTGAAGTGGTGTCCATATACTTATGTGTATGTAGTGTAGTTTACTATCTAAAAGATACCAGATTAAAGACTCTCTCCTCTTCCCCTTCCCATCAAGTGAGGCATTACCAGGTCCTGGTCTCTCTAAAGTTGTCTAGCCAGATTAAAGACTCTCTCCCCTCCTCCTCCCCTTCCCATCAAGTGAGGCATTACCAGGTCCTGGTCTCTCTAAAGTTGTCTAGCCAGATTAAAGACTCTCTCCCCTCCTCTTCCCCTTCCCATCAAGTGAGGCATTACCAGGTCCTGGTCTCTCTAAAGTTGTCTAGCCAGATTAAAGACTCTCTCCCCTCCTCTTCCCCTTCCCATCAAGTGAGGCATTACCAGGTCCTGGTCTCTCTAAAGTTGTCTAGCCAGATTAAAGACTCTCTCCCCTCCTCCTCCCCTTCCCATCAAGTGAGGCATTACCAGGTCCTGGTCTCTCTAAAGTTGTCTAGCCAGATTAAAGACTCTCTCCCCTCCTCTTCCCCTTCCCATCAAGTGAGGCATTACCAGGTCCTGGTCTCTCTAAAGTTGTCTAGCCAGATTAAAGACTCTCTCCCCTCCTCCTCCCCTTCCCATCAAGTGAGGCATTACCAGGTCCTGGTCTCTCTAAAGTTGTCTAGCCAGATTAAAGACTCTCTCCCCTCCTCTTCCCCTTCCCATCAAGTGAGGCATTACCAGGTCCTGGTCTCTCTAAAGTTGTCTAGCCAGATTAAAGACTCTCTCCCCTCCTCTTCCCCTTCCCATCAAGTGAGGCATTACCAGGTCCTGGTCTCTCTAAAGTTGTCTAGCCAGATTAAAGACTCTCTCCCCTCCTCTTCCCCTTCCCATCAAGTGAGGCATTACCAGGTCCTGGTCTCTCTAAAGTTGTCTAGCCAGATTAAAGACTCTCTCCCCTCCTCCTCATCCCTTCCACCAGGTGCGACGTTACCAGGTGCTGGTGTCTCTGATGTTGTCAAGCCAGACAAGGGACCAGGTGACCAGTGCGGCTCTGCAGAGACTCAGGGCTCATGGCTGTACAGTGGACAACATAGTCAACACTGACGATGACACACTGGGACAACTCATCTACCCTGTCGGCTTCTGGAAGGTAACGCACACTATACACTGCCTTCACAAAATATTCACACCCCTTGACTTTTTTCCACATTTTGTTGTGTTACAAAGTGGGATTAAAATGGATTTAATTGTGGGGGGTTATGGGTCAACAATCTACACTCTGTCACAGATAAAGTATAAATATTTGTAGAAAATGAATGGAAATAAAACACTAATATATCTTGATTAGATACGTATTCAACCCCCTGAATCAATACATGTGACAGCGACTACAGCTGTGAGTCTTTCTGGGTACATCTCTAAGAGCTCTCTACACCTAGATTGATCTGTGAGTCTTTCTGGGTACATCTCTAAGAGCTCTCTACACCAAGATTGATCTGTCAGTATTTCTGGGCACATCTCTAAGAGCTCTATACACCTAGATTGATCTGTGAGTCTTTCTGGGTACATTTCTAAGAGCTCTCTACACCTAGATTGATCTGTGAGTCTTTCTGGGTACATCTCTAAGAGCTCTCTACACCTAGATTGATCTGTGAGTCTTTCTGGGTACATCTCTAAGAGCTCTCTACACCTAGATTGATCTGTGAGTCTTTCTGGGTACATCTCTAAGAGCTCTCTACACCTAGATTGATCTGTGAGTCTTTCTGGGTACATCTCTAAGAGCTCTCTACACCTAGATTGATCTGTGAGTCTTTCTGGGTACATCTCTAAGAGCTCTCTACACCTAGATTGATCTGTGAGTCTTTCTGGGTACATCTGTAAGAGCTCTCCACACCTAGATTGATCTGTGAGTCTTTCTGGGTACATCTCTAAGAGCTCTCTACACCTAGATTGATCTGTGAGTCTTTCTGGGTACATCTCTAAGAGCTCTCTACAGCTAGATTGATCTGTGAGTCTTTCTGGGTACATTTCTAAGAGCTCTCTACACCTAGATTGATCTGTGAGTCTTTCTGTGTACATCTCTAAGAGCTCTCTACAGCTAGATTGATCTGTGAGTCTTTCTGGGTACATCTCTAAGAGCTCTCTACACCTAGATTGTGTATCATTTGTCCATTATTCTTTTCAAAATTCTTCAAGCTCCGTCAAATTGGTTGTTGTTCATTGCTAGACAACCATAGGTCTTGCCATAAATAAAAATATATAAGTCAAAATTGTAACTCTGCCACTCAGGAACATTAACTGTCTTCCCGGTAAGCAACTCCAGTGTAGATTTGGCCCTGTGTTTTAGGTTATTGTCCTGCTGAAAGATGAATTAATCTTCCAGGGTCTGGTGGAAAGTATACTGAAGCAGGTTTTCCTCCAGGATTTTGCCTGTGCTTAGCTCCATTCTGTTTATTTTATCCTGAAAAACTCTCCTGTCCTTAACAATTAAAAGCATACCCATAACATGATGCAGCCACCACTATCCTTTAAAATATGGAGATTGGTAATCCGTAATATGTTTGAGGCAAATCCAATACAACACTTTGTATTCAGGACAAAAACATTTATTGCTTTGACAATTTTTTTGCAGTATTACTTGAGTGACTTGTTGCAAACAGGATGTATGTTCTGGAGTATTTGTATTCTGTACAGGCTTCCTTCTTGGTCATTTATGTTAGTATTGTATTTGTCTCATGGTGAAATCCCTGAGCAGTTTCCTTCCTCTCCGGCAACTGAGTTGGGATGAACGCCTGTATCTTTGTAGTGACTGGGTGTATCGACACACCATCCAAAGTGTAATTGATAACTTCACCATGTTGAAAGAGATATTCAATATCTGCATTTTTTTATTTTTTACCCATCTACCAACCCATCTGCTCTACTTTATGAGCCATTGGAAAACCTTCCTAGTTTTTGTGGTTTTGTACCTTACAGATAATTCTATGTGTGGGGTACAGAGATGAGGCAGTCATTCAAAAATCATGTTAAACACTATTATTGCACACAGAATGAGTCAATGCTCTTGTTAAGCAAATATTTACGCCTGAAATGATTTAGTCACAACAAAGGGTTGAATACTTTACTCAAAACATTTCAGATTTTTATTAATTAATTTGTAAAAGAATAAAAACATCCCACATTATGGGGTATTGTGGGTAGGCCAGTGACAAATCTCAGTGTAATCCATTTTAAATTCAGGCTGTACCATGTGGAAAAAGTCAAGGGGTGTGAATACTTGTGAATAAAACCTTGATATGTCTTCTCTCCTACCCCCCCTCCTCCAGACCAAGGTGAAGTACCTGAAGCAGACGTCAGTGATGCTCCAGAGGGAGTTTAGAGGGGACATCCCGAACACAGTGGAGGGCCTGGTACGACTACCTGGAGTAGGACCCAAGATGGCTCACCTGGCCATGGACATCGCCTGGCACCAGGTCTCTGGCATAGGTAGGTATGGCTCATATACAGTTTGAAGTCGGAAGTTTACATACAGTTTAGCCAAATACATTTAAAGTTTTTCACAATTCCTGACATTTAATCCTAGTAAAAATTCCCTGTTTTAGGTCAGTTAGGATCACCACTTTATTTTAATAATGTGAAATGTCAGAATAATAGTAGAGGTTGTATTTCTTTCTTCACATTCCCAGCGGGTCAGAAGTTTACATACACTCAATTAGTATTTGGTAGCATTGCCTTTAAATTGTTTAACTTGGGTCAAACATTTCAGGTAGCCTTCCACAAGCTTCCCACAATAAGTTGGGTGAATTTTGGCCCATTCCTGCTGACAGAGCTGGTGTAACTGAGTCAGGTTTGTAGGCCTCCTTGCTCGCACACACTTTTTCGGTTCTGCCCACAAATACTCTATAGGATTGAGGTCAGGGCTTTGTGATGGCCACTCCAATACCTTGACTTTGTTGTCCTTAAGCCATTTTGCCACAACTTTGTTTGCTTGGGGTCATTGTCCATTTGGAAGACCCATTTGTGACCAAGCTTTAACTTCCTGACTGATATCTTGAGATGTTGCTTCATCTATTTTGTGAAGTGCACCAGTCCCTCCTGCAGCAAAGCACCCCCACTACATGATGCTGCCACCCCCATGCTTCACGGTTCTGATGGTGTTCTTCGGCTTGAAAGCCTCCCCCTTTTTCCTCAACATAACGATGGTCATTTTGGCCAAACAGTTATATTTTTGTTTCATCAGATGATGGTGTTTATACTTGCGTACTATTGTTTGTACAGATGAACATGGTACCTTCAGGTGTCTGGGAATTGCTCCCAAGGATGAACCAGACTTGTGGAGGTCTACAATTTTTTGAGATCTTGGCTGATTTCTTTTGATTTCCCCATGATGTCAAGCAAAGAGGCACTGAGTTTGAAGGTAGGCCTTGAAATACATCCACAGGTACACCTCCAATTGACTCAAATAATGTCAATTAGCCTATCAGAAGCTTCTAAAGCCATGACATTTTCTGGAATTTTCCAAGCTGTTTAAAGGCATAGTCAACTTAGTGTATGTAAACTTCTGACCCACTGGAATTGTCATACAGTGAATTATAAGTGAAAAAATCTGTAAACAATTGTTAGGAAAAATTACTTGTCGTGCACAAAGTAGATGTCCTAACCAACTTACCAAAACTATAGTTTGTTAACAAGAAATTTGTGGAGTGGTTGAAAAACAAGTTGATGACTCCAATCCAAAAGTGTATGTACATTTGACTTCAACTGTAGGACTACAAATCCCATACTCTAGTCTGCATGTTGTGATGTGGTGCAGAGTTGTAGTTCTATTGGATTATATTGTGGGCGTCTTATAATGGGATAGTTGTTCTATTGTTTGTGCGTGTGAGTAGGCGTGGACACACACGTCCACCGTATCTCCAACCGGCTGGGATGGACGAGAGGTGGGACCAAGAAGCCAGAGGAGACACGCAAGGCCCTGGAAGACTGGTTACCAAGGTGACACCACCACTTCCTCTACCCCATCAGGTCACTCGTTAACCAGTCACTGACCAATCAGATCCCTTACAGCAGGAAAGAGAAACATTTTGCCTTGTGGTTTCTGTCCGACATGATTTTGATGATGGCGATTGATGATCTTCCTCTCTCTTCCGACACAGGGATCTATGGAGTGAGATCAACTGGTTGCTGGTGGGGTTTGGTCAACAGGTGTGTCTACCTGTCAATCCTCTCTGCTCCGTGTGTCTGAACCAGCACAGCTGCCCCTCTGCCCACCAAGCCTCCCCAGCCAAGAGGCCTAAAGCTGGGTCACCTCGCTCACCACACTCCCCCAAGACCTCTAGGGTCAAGCTGGAGCCTGGTTCTCTTGGTTTGGGGTTACCACCCCCCTCCTCAGCCACACCGGTCAAAGAGGAACCTCTGGCTACCACCTTCTCCCCTCTGCTGCCCAGAAAGAGGAAGTCGAAAGCCAAAACCTTCTCTACATGATACGACAGAAGAGGGTAGCATCCCTTCAGAAATGTCAGGACCGTGTCCCAATTCTCTCTCCTTCCTCCCAAAGTTTGCTCTTGTCACTTCCCTTGACTGATGTGAAATGACCAGTACTAGAGATAGGGTGGTAACTCCTACTAGCCCAGTGGTATTAACTGCTTTAGCGGGGAGACCATTTTTAGACTGAATTTCGGTGAACTCATTTATTTCTCACAACACTCAAACTAAACCTTCAAATCTTTACATTTAGATTTTTACTTACACTAATAAATAAATTCTCAATAAAATATTTTTCAAATTATCTCAAACACATTTGTATATTGTCCAATACAATAATTGTCACTCAATGTTTCGTTCCCAAAATATAGCGACCTGACAATTTATCCTTTAACTAGGCAAGTCAGTTAAGAACAAATTCTTATTTTCAATGACGGCCGAGGAACGGCGGGTTAACTGCCTTGTTCAGGGGCAGAACGACAGATTGTGATCTCGGGGATTCGATCACTGGCCCAACACCCTAACCTACCTACAATACCACTGATGTGTAGGGGTCAGAGGTCCATTGGAATTAACAATGCGAGTGTAAAACACCCTGTTACTCAGCCACAAGGGATTGAGTTCCCCCAGGAGACGACAGGGTGGTTTGGTGACCACTGCCTTACTGGAGCCAACTGACAGTCAGGGTCCTAATCTGAGTTTACGGGTAGAAAACACTTGATATCATTGCACCCGTAACAGTGACCACTGAAGTGGGTTGATATTATCCATTAATATACATGCAACAACTTCAATGATTTTTAGAGTTACAGGGTCATAAGGAAAGCAGTCAACTGAAGTAAGAGGCCCTGATCTATGGATGACATGTGACTGGGCAGGGGCGCAGTCATGGGAGAGCTTGGGCCCACCCACTGAGCCAGACCCCCCCCCCCATGAAAAGGCTTTACCTCAACCAGAAATACTCCAGTTTCATCAGCTGTCCAGGTGGCTGGTCTCAGACGATGCTGCAGGTGAAGCCGGATGTGGAGTTCCTGGGCTGGCAGGATTACAATTCCTGGTCGTGAGGCGGGTTGGAAGTACTGGCAAATTCTTTACAAATGACTTTGATGCGGGAAACATTAGAGAAATGACTCAATCTGGCAACAGCTCTGGCAGACATTTCTGCAGTCAGCATGCCAATTGCGCGCGCCCTCAATTTGACAGCTGTGGCATTGCGACAAATGCACATTTCAGTGCGGCCTCATTGTCCTCAGCACAAGGTTAACGTGTCATCAGCCCCACCCGTCAAGTGGATGGATAACCTTGGAAAAGTCAAAATGCTCAAATTTGTGCACAATTTGAGAGCTTTCTTTGTGCATATGGGACATTAATGGGATCTTTCATTTCATCTCATGAAACATGGGAACAATTCACATGGTGATATTTGTGTTCACTATTGTTGAAGAATTGCCGAGTACTGTCTAATGAAGAGGGCTAGCTAAATCTTCTGAACCGAAACATCTGGTATTGTACCGCTGTCAAAAGTAGAGTAATTACTTAGTTTACTGTACATGCTGAGCTGTCAGTCAACCCAGAACATGGTCTTTTCTGTCCCATTGTCAGGTCATAAACACTGCTTTTCACAGCTACTCTTAATCCCAGTATGTTTGCATACTAAAGTCTATGAACGAGATGCGAGTCGTTGTCAGTAGGGCTCTACAGTATCTGTTGGTTCATCAGTGTTGTCAGTAGGGCTCGAGTATCTGTTGGGTCGTCAGTAGGGCTCTAGAGTATCTGTTGGGTCGTCAGTGTTGTCAGTAGGGCTCTAGAGTATCTGTTGGGTCGTCAGTGTTGTCAGTAGGGCTCTAGAGTATCTGTTGGGTCGTCAGTGTTGTCAGTAGGGCTGTAGAGTATATGTTGGGTCGTCAGTGTTGTCAGTAGGGCTCTAGAGTATCTGTTGGGTCGTCAGTGTTGTCAGTAGGGCTCTAGAGTATCTGTTGGGTCGTCAGTGTTGTCAGTAGGGCTCTAGAGTATCTGTTGGGTCGTCAGTGTTGTCAGTAGGGCTCTAGAGTATATGTTGGGTCGTCAGTGTTGTCAGTAGGGCTCTAGAGTATCTGTTGGGTCGTCAGTCTCATTGATTTGTGAGGCGTTTACCACCACATCCTGCCCTGCCTTGTCCACACCATTCATCAGGAGATCACAGTAAGACATGTCATTAAGTGGTAATATGTCCTGGCCCATTCCCTGATGAGAAGCAGGCCTTCACAACTACAGGCGTCCATGTCACAGACTGAGGAACAGAAGAGATGAGAACCCAACATCTACACCTTTGTACAGTTGGCGACCCTGATTAACAGCACAGATGGAAACTACACCTCCAGAGAGCTGCTCTGTTTACTGGACCCAATCACATTGCTTAATGTACCCCAGGATGAACACCACTGCCTCAATATTCACCTCACTGATCAGAGACAAAAGGCTCCAGAAAAGGGTTTTAATGAAACACTTTATTTCCAGATCCATAGTTTTACTTCAGCACTTGAAAGACGTCTCAAGGGTTGCAGGTGTGACATCAATGTCATCTTCTTCCATCTGTCGAGGAGCAAAGACATTTAATGAATCCTTTAGCAAACTGACCAACATTTAGATTAAAGGAAGACTGGCTCCCTAAATCATGTATAGTACACAATTCATCACCAATAACTCCAGATTTCAAGTAGCTCACCAGCTTGGAACCCCTAGTTGCAAGGGAAGACGTATTCTGTCTCAGCCTGGTCACCTGTAACCGTAAGACAGCTTCGTCTCAGTAAATGAAAACAACTTGACCAAATGTTCCTCAGAAGAGGGTAAAAATAACGTTTTGGGGAGGGTTAGTAGAGTAACTTACTTGGCTGGTAGTAGTCATAGATCTTGACCACTGCTGGCTTTAGATTCTGTACTGGGAACTCCTGTATGATGTCCAGGGTGATGTGGAAAGGAAGTGATGTCAGCTGTTGGGAGAAAAACAAACAAACGGGTCATTAAATGATCAAAGCAGAAGTTACTGTACATCAAAATATATTATGTTTAAATGAAGCCCATTATATGAAGTGCCATGTGAATGGTTTCAGACTGATAGATGGTTTTCACCTCACCTCTGTCAAGTACATTAACACATGGTCATCTTTGATATCAACACGATCCACTTGACTTGAACCCCTCAGCTGTGAAGACAAGTCATTGATATCGCATGAACAAAGAACCGTCATCCTTAAACAAAGGGACACAGACGAGGCAAGACCTCCATGGATAAAGGTCCCAACAACTCACCCTCCCCAAAGAGTCTGGATCTGGAGAAAACCCAGAGAGCATTTTCAAATCCACTATAATCATATTGGTGGTGAGCTCCTTTCCATGATATCTGAGAAAGATGATTGACAGCTGATTTTTTTATCCATAAAGACCAGATAAGCATTCTGACTGATCCAAGCCGAGGTACCAACTAGGTCAATATACACAGGTATACCAAAACTAATTCATTTGGGTCAAACCCATTCTGCAGGTCACACATTTACTAGAATTCATACAAATATGTCCTTCATTCTGACCGAGACTGGAGCTTCAGCGTGACTCTGGGTCTCAAAGACTTCCTGTTGCAGTCCACCTCTGGAGTCACCTGGATACTGAGCGTTGTGCTTCTGGTAGGACTAGGGACGTTGTAGCGGAGCACCACCTGGGATAGAGAAGAGGAAGTCAGGGAAACCATCCTGTCCGAATACAAACATTTTATGAGCCAGAAGAAACAGCTTCCCTGTACTGTGTATTAAAGGGCATCTTGCGCCACAGGACTGGAGGAGAGATGTGTTTTCACTGACCTGCACTGAGGCACAAGCACTGCCCTGCACTTCAACGCTGTACTTCCCTTCTGTGTCCTGCAGCGCCCTCTCCTGGTACAGAAGCTTGTTGTTTTGGTTCACATGGAAGAGGCACCGGTCCCCACTGGGAGACCTGACCGTCACTGTGCTGGCTCCTCCTCTACTGAACACCCTGGTGGAGTAGAGAGCCAGGGCCTGGAGGGCCACCACCGTGTCCTAGACATGCACACCACAGGACAATCAGTTCAAAATGAAAAGAGACCATTTTAAAAGGGTTGAATATTTCTCACATTGAACAGTTGCTAAAGTGACTAAATCCCAATTCCAGCCATTACGATGATGGTTTCTAGGCTCTATCAGTGGAAGGGAGCCTCACCAGGTTGGACATGAAGAACACATGCCCTGTGGTCTGATACGAGTCAATGTTTGTACTAGTGCACCATTTCAGACCACTGGTGTTTAGAAAGTATACCTGGGTGGAAGAGAAGCCTCCGTAGGCGTTCTGCTGCCTCACCAGCCACCTGACGATGCGGGAGGCGTAGCCCAGGTCAGAGGTCGACCGAGAAGAGGCACTGAGGGACGCCAGCAGAACGTAGGAGCTGATCTCCACCTCCAGGGAGGGCGAGGTCTCAGAGGAGGACTGGGACCAGTGCAGGAGACCCCCTGAGGGTTGAGGAGCACACACCAGAATAAGGACTAGCTTATTCATCCTAATACAGACTACACAATACAAAGTTCTGACCTCCCCAATTCATGTCCAAAACATTTTTTAGGAGCAAGAGTTTTTTTTTTCTTCTTAACAATAATTTAAAATTAATCATTTTATTGGGCCTCTCTGGAGTGCCAGATGGTCTGAGGGTTTGCACTTTTAGGAGTACTCCATTATCCAGGCATGCTCAATCAAGGCAAGACAGCGCTACCAGGATATAGCTCACCCTCTTGAAATGAGATGGTGTCGAGGTGCTGCAGAAGCCGGGCCCGTGTCTCCATGTCACCTGCCAGGGTGAAGGTGTAGGCCAGCAGAGCAGTAGCGTAGGTGTTGGACAAATCACTGGTGGAGTTCTTCAGGCAAGACAAGCTGTGGTCCACAACAGGATCCTAGAGCACAGAATGACAGCAGCACATTAAAAGCCAGCCTGGTCCCAGATCAGTTTGGACTGGGTTCCATTCAACTTGCTGTTCTGGGGCCTCAGGCAGTTCAAATTGTTGATTAGGGAACACTTTTTGCTGAGGAACGGGATTGTTTTTCCTTGTAGATTTTATTACATTTGTAAAAGGTATATGCAGAGGTCCCCTACTAAAGAGGCATGGCACTCTAAAAATAAAGCTGGAAAAAAAAAAAGACACCACCAACAGATCTGGGACCAGACTAGAGCACATTTCCTTTCTCACTTTACAGTAGCATACGGAGCCTAATATCAGTAGTAACAGATCTAAGCCCATTCTTTGTTATTTCATAGGCTACTTGCAGAGAAATGACTTCACTACATCGTAGAAGCTGTAAATGGCAGTTGATGTAAGACAGATTTCATACAGGAGGCTGAATGAGTTGCCTGTAATGACGGTGTGAGAAATGGTTCCATGGAGTGAAGCTACTTACCGTCACGGACATGTTGAGCTCCAGCATTGAAGCAGTGATGTAAGCCGTCAGTGTGACTTCATCCGTCACTCCACCCTAGAAAACAATGTCAAGACACCAACTGTATCTAGCCTGTTGAAATCAAACTACAACCTGTTTATTAGCAATATAAATACCTTAATTCTGTTGTTCAAGAGCTTCCCTAAAGTTCTGAAACAGCCACGTTGGCCTTGTTGACGTTCCAACCAAGTCTTGGATTGCTCCATCGTTGCCGGGTCAACATAGATGAAAGACTGGGCTTTGCCAAAGGATCTCAAGACAAAAGCAGTCAGCCTGAAGAAAGAAGTGGATTCATTTAAAAGCCCTGACATCATATCGTCAAGCTCCAAGTCATGACATCACACACGTCAGCTGTCCTATCCAGCGTCTCCATGCCAGAGATGCCATTTAATTGGTCAATACGTCATTGAAACTACCAGTGGGTGAAAAACAAGCCAAGTACTCACCAGGTGTTCCCCAAGCCTTGTCCAAACGTGCTGTACGCACCATCAGCATTCTTGTAGTTCAGCTGCCTTTGGTAACCTGCCGGTGGGTTATCATCATCAACGGTGACCAAGCGCTTGTTCTATTCCCAGAGTTGTGCCCCAAACGGCTCCCTATATATCAGGGCTCTCCAACCCTGTTCATGGAGAGCTACCCTCCAACCAAGTTGTAATTAACCCCCATTCAACCAGCTAATTATTAGAAGGGGAGCGAGATTAGGGTTGGAGTGAACCTACATACAGGACAGTAACAAGGTTGGAGAGTCCTGCCCTATGTAAGGAATAGGGTGCTATGAGACAGTGTCAATATTCTACCATCAAATGACTTCAGTAGAAAACCATGTGTTGGGTCAGTGATGTTAAGACATTGAGATCATCTGTCATGCAGCTCCGCTGTTACCATGACAGCAGGGTACACCGTGGAGAAACACTTTAAAATAGAAAACGAAATCCTCTAATTGGACAAATCCAGCCCGGTTTGTGGATTTGGCATCTAATCAAGACAGATTTGAAGGGACTCTCCTACCACTAGTGAGGAACTTGGTAGCCTTTTCTAGGATGGCTGGCGTGAGCTGCTCTGTGTTCCTCAGGTACTCCAGGATGTAGATATTGGGGGAGAGCAGGGCCATATTCTGCTCCCCACACCCATACGGCATCTGCAACAGTCCATCCAGGTTGTTGAGGGCCCGACCCAGGATGTCCCCTACAGAGAAACAAGGGACTTCTGTTACAGACTGTCCTCTTCTGCAAACAGCAGCATCGTCACTGGAGAAGGTTCGTCTTCCCACCACAACACAATGGTTTATTTTACCCAGAACCGAGAGGGAAATCCTAGCAGAGCCATCCACCACATTCTGGGGAAGTTGCAGTTCCACCTCCTCCGTCAGAGCTTCTCCTGTGGACACAAAGAGGAGCTGAATGAAGATGATCACATCAACCACCGTGAACATTCAACGTTGATTCATTACTGACCAGTAGGACACAGCAACCAGTTGTAGGTGTGGCTCTTCTCTGTTCCCTCAGCCTGGAGGAGGAGAGGGATTCATTTCAGAGGCAGTTCCACTAGACAGTATCTGTGCTACCTAACGTTAGTTCTCCCACAGCGGTAGACTACATACCTTCACCAGCAGGCTCCGTGTGACTGTGTCAACGCGTCCTCTCTCCGGTACGTTCACAACCCCGTTGTCACACTCAGTCTGGGACCGGACAGCCGCCGCACTAACAGACACGTTCAAAACCCCTACACACAGGACAGCGCAGGTTACACAACATCCAATACGGTGACAGTACACAACTCAGGTTGACATCCATTCTGCCGTTTGAACAGATGAAGACTAACCCAGGACAGAGGGGGCCATTGTCCAACTGAAGGTCTTTCGTCCATTGGCACACAAGCACGAGGAGTCCTGGACATCACGCAAGGGTGTGAGAGTGTAGTCTGAGGAAAGAGCTGGAGTCACAGAAACCTGCCAAAGAGGAGCACGGGGTAAGATAACGTGGAACGACACACAATACAACTCAAGAAACCATCCTTGTGCAGCGTCGTACCATGATGCACTTGGAGAGGTAGTTAAACACAGTGGCCTTCAGCTCAAAGTGCTCTCCCCGGATGACTGAGTAGGGCAGGGTGAGCTCCAGGAAGAAGGGCTGGAAGACCGTGAGCTCCACCAGAGGAGCCAGACCGAAGCCACTGGGGGCCAGGCAGAAGACCTCAGTCTCCCAGGTGGTGATGGTGTCTGGGACTGTCAGGGGGACATCTAGAGATCCAGACTCCCTGGAATACAGAGGTCAGAGTTCAAACAGAAAGCCACCACGTGTCTAATAGACAAGGACTAATTTCAGTTTGTTGTTACAAATGCATTTAAGCTTTATCTAACCAGGGACACCCATTGAGGTCAAAGGGTCTTTCCTAAGAGAAAGCTGACCTACAGTTTACAGAGGTTCAGGTTCCTAATCTACACCACTGTTTGGATATGAGGCAAGAGCTAAGAGGGCTTTCAGAGGTCAGCCTCACTCTGCAGAGCACTTACCCAACTTCCACAAGGTCCCAAATCCATGTCTCAGGGAAGAATGTACGGACCGTCTGTATGGGTGGCGGAGGTGGAGCGGCAAGTCCACCAGCCACAGCCATTTCAAGTCTAGGACCCGCTGATCCAGGCCTAGCCATTAGGCTGTAAGCTACTACCAACACAAAACATGGCCATTAGTGTCAAGTTAAAAATGGACTGAATGCTGCTGGGCTCAGTGAGTGCATGCAGTGTTTAGACCAGTTTAACCAGGCTTTGTTATTCTAGCAAATGGTCATCCATAACCCAAGATTCATTAGACTTGGCAATGAGAATAAGGGTTGGTAAGGACATCTCACCATAGGAGCGATAGTACTGGTTCCCCTGGTAACTGAGGCAGGAAGGTACTCTTATATCCAGGTTAGTCGCTAGCTTCAATCCCAGTGTCTAGAAAAAGCAGAACCAATTTAGTAATAAAAGTCAGTTTGTCATTCTATTAAGTTTAACACATTGTAACAGTATGGTGACTGATTCTTCCCAGAAAGAAGAGGCTTCAAGTTGAGAAAACAGGGCAGAAATATTTACCTGAAAAGCTGCATAAGGATCATTTGTCTGCTCAGACGGTCCATATGGGTGTGGTATTATGGATCTCCTTGGTCTAACACGTAAACATGCTACTGGATCTTCAAGCTCGTAGGGAACATAGGTCGTCTCCTTGACCGGTAGCAAATCAAATATCTGGAAAGGGACAACAGGGAGGTGTGAAATGACCTTGCTCATTGGGGACCAAACAGAACAGACTGAAACGACTACTTGGGGAAACACTCCATTTTGTTGTCCATTGCTAAACGTTTAGAAAGTTGTCCCATCAACAAGGAGGTGCTTTCCTGTTACTGAGAGGCAATAGAAAGTGGGCCTCAAGCCAGAGAATGAGTCCCATCACATTTGATAAAAGCTCCCAACAGTGAACAGATCCACTCCATGTCTGCTGTGGTCACTGGTTGTATTCCCAGCACCACCAAAACAGTAGGCATGGTGGTACCACTGTTGTTCACTTCAGTGAGCTGTGTTACCTTGTCAGCATCCAGCCTCTTCCCTGGCTCCATGATGCCAACACTCTGGTCAACAGCACTGAGCCCACAGAGGGAACCGGGCCGGGCCGAGAGATGCAGGGTGTTCTCCTCCCCTGGGACAGCGTTGGAGGGAGAGAACTCCACCAACACCTGGCAGACACAGATACCATTACTCCAGGTATGATACAGTCTGCATGGAAATACTGGACACCTTTCATAAAAGGACAACAATGTTTGTGATGTACAGTCACTGGGGATATGCCAGAGTCCTCCACACACACACCTTGTTCCTGAAGCATTTCTCAGTGGGGAAGTTCATGCTGTGGGCGATGACAGTCTCACTGGGTAGCATACTGTACACCAGGAGCTGAACCACCGGCGCCATCTCTGGGACCACTGCCAACGTCAAGGTGACGTCACCCTCGGCTACTGCAACGCAAAGAGCAGGTCACTCATTAAGCACCTTCCAGAACGTTCAGAATCACTTCATGAAACTCACTCACCAGGACTGTCCTGCTGCACAGTAACATTGATGTGTCCATGCTGAACTATGACCCCTCTGGACAAGGCCTGGAGGGAAAGGAAACAGTTCTCAGCAACAGAGTGGAGACGTTGCAACCTGGACTCATGGGGTAGACGTAACACGGTTAACAAATCCACGACTCCCATTAGTATGATACGTTAGCACCTATTCATTTGTGGATGCCCATCATCCATTTCATATAGGTTATGAATTTGCTAAATGTATTATTTATATATTACGAATTCCAATTTGTAACATGAGCAAGGTTGGGTTACAGTGGTTGATTAGGAGTATTGGTGTAGTTTAGGAACATCCTTCCTTTGAAAGTGTCTCGGGAAATGTCTGACATGATCCTGGTCAAAAGGAGTGCAAATAGGAAATATGGTGCTGTTTGAGAGGCACCATGGGTTTGCAGGTTGTTCCTGGTTCTACTCACCAGGTAGAGGACAGCCACAGAGCCCTTTGGGACAGTCTCCCCTACGACGGCATAGCGGATGGTGATCGACACCGCCTGCCCACACGCCAGTGGTTTCTCCACCTTCTGAATAGCCAGGGAGCTGGACGGTTTAATGTCAGGGGCAGCGGGCTGGATCAGCGAGAGTAGGTGTTGCCCTCTGTTGAAATAGGGGACCCTGTATCCTGGGTACTCCACTTGTGGGGCGTCGCTCACCTGGAAAGGAACAAAAGGAATAGTAACTAAAGGCCCAATCCTAAATCAACCCCTAGAGCCCGTCCTATATACAGTGGGGATCTGAGAGGATGACAGGAAGCAATATGGTAACAGATCCACTTTACTTCCACCTAGCCTGTTAGGGTCATGACCTCTGGGAATCGTTTCCCCAACTGTCCTGGGGACCCCAAGCGGTGCACGTTTTGGTTCCCCCGTCACAGGAATGTCAATTCCTATGTGTTCATTAATTAAATGCACTCCGTTTAAGAATGTGTAAGATTCTTATTTGTATAAAATAGACAGGGACCAGTCTTATCAAAATTAGATGACAGTATTTATTCTCGGAGCTCGCTGCCATGAAACCACCAACAGTTTATATACAAAATATGACATCATAGGTTATAAAAGGTCTTTCCTCCTATGACCAGGACAGAACAGGTTCAAAAGTTGATTCCAACCCACTAGCTCGCTCACTCCAGACACTTATCCAGATTCACTTCTGGAATCTTCACCTTCATCCATCACTATTTAAGAGACAGTTCCAGATAATGGAGAACTGTACCTTATCTAAACATCCCAAAGCTAAGTTGAGTCGGTTCAACCATAGGTTAACAACCCTTTTTGCCTGCTTAAAGACCCACAATCCCTTCCTTATGAATTAACATTATTAATCAGATATAATAAAGTTTAATTAGTTATAGTTCTATTTAAGATGTAGATATTGTATAGTCCCAGAGACTGGCATCGATTATAAAGTCTCTCAAACCTGGAAGGAATCATACTTACTACGAGGTTAATATTCTCTTTGGGCAGACTGGTTGTGTTGACGGAGAACCTGGCAATACCACGACTGTCCGTGGTTAGGTTCTGTAGTCGTAGATATGAGGACCAGCCTTTCTCCTCGAACAGGTAGACTAACATGTCAGAGATGGGTGTGTTGTTATATCGAACAGCATTTATCTGAAGAAAAGGGGGGGTTGTACGAATGAAGTGACACCACATACTGGTAGTTCAGGAAGTAGGACAAACCAAGCATCCACAATGCAACAGGAACAACATTTGGACTGACCTTGCCTTCGATAATTGATCCATGCTCATAGATTTGGGGCGTGTCAACAAATGTGAATTCTCCAATCACATAGGAGAGCTCTACATTTCTCTCCTCTGACAGTGTAATACCTGTCAAATGAAAACAAATATGGTATATTTCACAACGCAGAAAGTGAATTGCAGTGCAGCTTCCACAGAACATTAAAACAGCATTATATAAAACCCTGCTGCAGCACCAACGGACAAAAAGCTCTTTCTTACCAACCTTGAGCCAACGCAGAGTAACCCAAACTCAGTTCTGGGACCCCCCCCCCCCCCCCGGGTGCACCGTGTAGTTTCTTGCCCTGGCACTACAGCTGATTCAAATCACAACTACATTATGAGATGGTTATTCCAGTCAGCTGTGTAGCGCTCGGGCAAAAACCAAAACATGAACCCAGGGGAAACCCCAGGACAGTTAGGGAACCTGATCTAATGAAACAGCCAACAGTTACGTCGCCATCAGCTGAAGTGAAATGAAGGGTTTTGTATTGAGTCAACATGATGCATCTCATAATGATTGTGATGAGGACTTGCCTGTCCCCTCCTCCTGTACTTCTGCATGGAAACTAAACACGTCTCCCAGCAATTTCTCTCCTGCGTTCTTTGTGAAAAGTGCCATGTTGAAGACATAAGAAGCACAGCCAGTATGGTCCATCTAGGAAAAGCAGGCAGAACCACAAAAACACATTTAAATCCCATTCAAAATGTCATAGGTTGGTAAAAACAGCACTACTCGTTTTAGGAAAGCAGACAGACCTCTATTGACTCTTTGTGGCATGGAGGTGTGTAATCAGGAACTCCTTGTGGATTTCGCTCATCAACTGTTATTGGTATCACTGCATTGTCCACCAAAGGTCGGCACAACTTCACCCCTGCTTTACCAGGTACAGGCTGCCCATACGTGTATCTGATTTCAATTCACAACAAGACAAGTGTCAACTTCCTGCATCCAGTTACCATATTAAAAACGTAAGACCTAAAGGCTTGAAGTCAGGCGTTGAACACGGTCAATGAATCTGGACCTGTATTCATAGAGCCTCAGAACAGGATCAGTTTTAACTATAGATCATAATGAACGAGGTCACATGTCAAGTCTGGGACCTGATCCTAGAACAGCCATCCTAATCTGAGATGCTTTATGACCGAAGAACCAGCTGGTCACGTAAATGCCACTAACAAATCTCAGGGATCCTAGCAGCAGTTGAAGACTTGAGCAGTAGCACTATAGGTCTTCAATTAGCATGGGTCATTAATGCAGACCACATGCATATTTAAATAAGTGTATTTGAGTATCCTCAAATGCATAACAATTTCCAAGTGTATTATCAAATTAAGCTACAGTACTAGCAGAGGCTGCTGCCTACAGACTTGACATCATTGGAATACTAGTCACTAATAATGCTTACATACCTTGCATTACTCATCTCATATGTTTATACTGTATTCTATACCTCTGGCATTGATCATCTATATCGCTGCACCCTCAACATGAACCAAACACGTGTTGTGACCAATACAATGTTATTTACTTGTATTTTCAAATCCTTCATTTGAAATGTGAAAGTTAATGTAATACTTCTAATAGTAGTTGAACCCAGGTCTGCCTTCGCGTAATGAGATAATTAATGACATGTAGTGGAGTTCCACATCACCTTGTAACTACAGTACATTGCAAATCACCAATAGTGTTTACTCACTCTGCACACACTTTCACTTCATACTCCTCTTGAACAACGCTGATCTTGTCAGTGAGGTTCATGTTGATCTCAAACTTGGGCAAAACTACAGATAAAAAGAACAGCAGTGAACTCCAGAACGTTCCGGGATTGTGATGCAACATTACAGAGCATGAAAGAGAAACTCAACCTACCATACTGTTCTACCTTGAAGTTGTGGTAGATTTTCTCTCCACCAATCCACACTACAATGGTATAGGATCCTACAGGGGCTTCAGAGTTCAGGGGGTGAGAAAGCTGCAGAATGTTGCCACTGGATGTAGCGTTGACCCACTGTCCAATCCGGTTGTGATTAACGTCCTGTTGGTTCATAGGAAGGGGCATGTTCAGCAGGACACAACGTTGTGGAAAGTTCACAACAGTATACAGGACAAGGAGTCAGTTCTATCTGCAACATTCATCTACTGAAGAGGGCCCAGATTACACACAACACTGATTGGAAGTATTTAGCCAACTTGTACAGTAGGTGGATATGAGGATCTAGCTAGCAGGGGGAGTCATAATGCTGCAGTCTTTACACTGACAGTCAACATAAAGTTACACCAACAAGGATCTTACCTCAAGTTCCACAATGTTGTACTGTGAAGGGCAAAGACAAGAGATGGGGTCAGGTTTCATTAAGAACTCCAATGCCAAAACAGAGCATCGCTGTCTACAGCTACTAGACAGCTGATTGGCTTGGTCACTTAATGTAAACATCACATGTAGCATTTGCAATTCAATCTCAGGAAAAGATGACCCCATACATTCCAATCTGACCTATATGAATGGAAGCCTCATGTCCTGGCTGGTTGATTGCTGTACATAATACCAGACTGCGTTGTCCATCACAGTATTGTGACACTTCTGCATCTTGGATTGAAATAGTAGACTGAACTAAAATACTATTTTCAAACGTATATTTTCAACTCACCAGCTGATTGAC
Source organism: Oncorhynchus mykiss (assembly GCF_013265735.2). NCBI lineage: Eukaryota > Metazoa > Chordata > Actinopteri > Salmoniformes > Salmonidae > Oncorhynchus > Oncorhynchus mykiss. Next base: position 3,918,411 of record NC_048577.1, read on the forward strand.
GGGGCTAAAATGGGTATCCAAGGTGACGACTCTAAAAAGCACTGTAAACAGCCAACGACAAGACAAACACAATGAGAATATTAGAAGCATCATTTCAGGCAACTTTCTCAATTCCAAGGATTCCCAGAAATACTGGTTGAGGATTCCCAGCCTGATTCCAGTGTACATATCCTGAGTGAACCCAGGGGGATTTACTGCATCTGCACCACATTCCTGAACAACAAGGCTCTTCAGATGTCTACCGTTTCCCTCTACAATCCTCATAATGCAGGATGTTAGAACAGAGAGGACGGGACCAGACTGGGGAAGAGCTTTGCCAGCAATGATGGGGTTCTTTTCTACACAATTATTGCCTGATGCATTTCAAACAATACTTCCTTCAGATTTCAGTCTGACAGGACTTCATTGTAAAACTGTTATAGCCTCAAATAAACAAAGGGAGCATGGTGGGGTCGTGGATAACTGTTGATGTCAAAATGGGGTCAGGGGCCCAAAAAGGTCAACGCCCCGGAGTAAACCATTACAGAACATTGGCCCGTTTCTTAGCAACCAGACTAAAGGTGTACCGGCTCTAACATTACCCGTTTGTCCTGGTTTGTAGATTGGTTTGTCCGTTTGGATGAACGTCATGGGGCTGTAGGGTTTGATCATGACCCTTCTCTCCTCTGTTGATAGAAATGTTTCTCCTCGAACCTCCACCTTAAAGTTCAGCACTTTGTCGCTCTTCACACGAGGGGCCTGTCAGGGCCGGAAACAGGGACACACGGTGAACAAACGGACCGATAACATAGGACATTCAAATGTGGTGCCGTGTGGCCCAGTTGGTAAGAGCCACTAGCCACTTCAAGGTAGAGCGTTTAACTCCTGCAGGGATCCCATTATGCATTCAGCCTGCTGTAAGTTACATATATAAATGGTCTCAATAGTATATACTAGCATTCAATCAAAACCTGGTACAAATTGGAGCCCGAATCACAGAAAAGTTCTGGTAGGCCACCACTGACATTAACCATAAAATAAGCTGCCATTGCACAAAGAACCTAAGCGATGCATCAAAGCTGAGCAGTACAGTCCACTCTTAATGGAATGGTTCTGGAAGTCCACCAGTGCTGGGCTGACCTGAAACTGGACACAGCGGTGAAACTCTTGGTCAGAACTCTGGTGGAGAAGTCTCTTGTTCTGCCCGTCGGCCATCAGAGATACGGTCATGACCAGGGTCTCGTTGGGCTGCAGAAGGCTGGCACAAAGCTTGGCCTCTGAGCCTGCCTGGATCACTGCAGGAACGGCTACCATGTAAACCCTACAGAGAACACACCCGGCAACAGGAACATCAGTACATCTCTAAACACAAAGCCAGGTGAAATATACAGGGGGATAAAGACCTGCAGAAAGGGGAGATGAAAAATTGCTCTGACAAGAGAACGTTAAACCGGGACGAGAGAAGCAGGTCTGACCACTAAATTCTAACTGAAGATGGACTTACGGTCTTGGAGTCTCTTGACAGACACAAAGCCAGTGAATGCAGGCAAAGAGGATCCATCTCCAAACCTGAAGCCCAGGAAGAACCATGACTAAAGGAGAAAAATAAACCAACAAGTCTGTTATGACCCAGTATTCCTACTGCACTGTATACAGGTTGTGTCTAGATGGGATACAGATTGCAGGCAATTGTCAAACCAGTTATGACTAGTATTCCTACTAGGAAGACCTGCCTACTGCAAGTTCATTTCCTGTCATTCTACCATTGGGCAAAGAATTTAACAATTGTATGATCAATTTCATGCAATTAATCATTTTTGCCAATGGGCAGAAAGAAGAGGCCAAATGCACTCTTATGTCCGTCAATTCTAGACATTCCCCCATGACTATGCCATTTTAATGATAACTGAGTGAGTGACTAACAAAATCAATGTTAGTCTAGTGTGCATAGTCTATGTTACTAAACACTTTTAGAGTGCATTTGCTATAGCCTGTAAAATATCAGATGAATGTAATTTTTTTTTAAAAAAATTAAAGTTAAGCGTTAATTTATTAGAAGTTAATCGCCGACCTGTTATGTGAATAATGATTGCACCACAAGTTGCCATAACACCTGTGGTCAAGGGATACTCACCACCGCGATTTGTATATCGATTTAGAAATGAGAAGACTCGGTCACGTCTTCTTAAATATCCTGCAGGTGCGCGGCTAGTTCCGGATTTGTTTTCTAGTTACTAAGCGCGCACACCTGCTGGATATTGAAGACGTTCGATTAAGCTGAACCTGGGTTGCACTTGACCGGGCATAACCGGTAGGGAGGAGCGCCTCTCAAAAGGAACAGTAATCTGCGCTGCCCATTCATAATAGTCAACAAGGCAGCATGGTCCATCGTTCAGGATCATCATCATGTCTTTTCGATAAAATGGTCGAGTTTTCCAATATTGGAAAGGCAGCTAAAGCACATAATGGGGATTTTGTCAACACCGAAAACTTAGGCCAATGACATGCATATGAAACTATCCTAAATCATTACTCCACGTGCTTAACCTTGTTTTGAACCGAATTCGCCTTTGGCGGCACCTGGCTCATGCCGGAAGGCAGCCCGGTTACAAAACGAATGCAATCCCGTATCACCATGTGCAAACTCCTCCCGGGCCTATATAAACCCTGAATTGCTTACACTATTGATGCGTTCGTATCCAAGTGGGAAGTGGGAAATTACCACATAAAACTGGGAAAAATCCACTTGAAATGCAACAACAAAACATTGTTTATAAAAAAAAGCTATCTATACTAAACAAAAATATAAAAATAAATATAAACACAACATGCAACAATTTCAAAGATTTTGCAGAGTAACAGATCATATAAGGAAATCAGTCATCTGAAATTAATTCATTAGGCCCTAATCTATGGATTTCACATAACTGGGCCAGACCCACCCGCTGGGGAGCCAGATCCACCCGCTGGGGAGCCTGGCCCACCCACTGGGAGCCAGACCCACCCGCTGGGGAGCCAGGCCCACCCGCTGGGGAGCCAGGCCCACCCACTGGGAAGCCAGGATCAGCCAATCAGAATTAGTTTTTCCCCACAAAAGAGCTTTATTACAGACAGAAATACTCCTCAGCACTTTACTTCCTGCGTTTATATTTGTGTTCAGTGTATTAATATGGTTTTTGAACACTATAATTGGTTTACATGCATGATGGCTTTACTGTTAGTTTATGTTTTGCACAGCTTGTTGGCCATTAGCCAATCAGTGTTTTTCTCAACGAGTTCAAAGCACTTCAATGCATCCAAATGGTATTTACTTCACAACGGGTAAATTCCCACCTCCCTCTTGTTTATGAACCAGGCATATCTATTGGCCAATGAGACAAGAATGGGTAACTGCAGAGTTGGGGAGATTCTTGTTTGAGCAAAAGACCGTCCTCTCTACTCCATGACCCAGAAACCAATAAGTGGTTGAGTGGTCGAGCAGTGTGTCAGTTCGTTGGTTGGCAAACGGGAAGAGTGTCGTCCTCTCTTTGATAGCCACCTTTCATTGAGGATAGTCATGTTTCCTACTGCAGAAGAAATCTGCCAAACCCAGTTTGAATCAGCGTTTGTTTTGTCAGAGGAGAAAAAACATACACATGTTTAAAAGCAATACACTATTTATCCTTTTATCCATAACATGGCAGGTTAGAACTAACGTAGCAGGTTAGAACTAACGTAGCAGGTTAGAACTAAAGTAGCAGGTTAGAACTAACGTAGCAGGTTAGAACTAACGTAGCAGGTTAGAACTAACGTAGCAGGTTAGGAAAACTAACGTTGCAGGTTTGAACTAACGTAGCAGGTTAGAACTAACGTAGCAGGTTAGAACTAACGTAGCAGGTTAGGAGAATTAACGTAGCAGGTTAGGAGAACTAACGTAGCAGGTTAGGAGAACTAACGTAGCAGGTTAGGAGAATTAACGTAGCAGGTTAGGAGAATTAACGTAGCAGGTTAGGAAAACTAACGTAGCAGGTTAGAACTAATGTAGCAGGTTAGGAGAACTAACGTAGCAGGTTAGAACTAATGTAGCAGGTTAGGAGAACTAACGTAGCAGGTTAGGACTAATGTAGCAGGTTAGGAGAACTAACGGGGCAGGTTAGAACTAACGTAGCAGGTTAGGAGAACTAACGTAGAAGGTTAGGAGAACTAACGTAGCAGGTTAGGACTAACGTAGCAGGTTAGGAGAACTAACGTAGCAGGTTAGGAGAATTAACGTAGCAGGTTAGGAGAATTAACGTAGCAGGTTAGGAGAATTAACGTAGCAGGTTAGGAGAACTAACGTAGCAGGTTAGGAGAACTAACGTAGCAGGTTAGGAGAATAGCCAATATGCTACACTGGTTTATCAAGTTGTGCAGCCCAATCAGCCACACAAAACTTTCTTGAGTGGCAACAAATCTACCCAATTAGCTGATTCGCTTTCCATACACGCACTTCTGTTGATCCACCCACATCTTTCGTAACGCCTACTTTCAGACACATTGCACATGGGAAGATCTCAATTGCATATTCCTCACGTCCTCTCTCCTCCTCAAAACCCATTGGATGAGAAAGCTAAAAGTCCCGCCCCTCTGACCTTTTCCCTCCAATGGGTTTTGAGAAGGAGACGAGGAAAGAGGACGCGAGGAGTATGCAATTGAGTTCTTCCCCATGACTCCATTGAGATCATAGAGAATAATAGAGAAATCCCTATATCATTCCCATGATGGCGTCTGTGAGGCAATCTCCAATTTGCTGTAGTCAATTTTCTTCTTTTAAATCAAAATCAAATGTATTTACAAAAAGCCCTTTTTACATCAGCAGAAATATTTCAAATAAGGGCTGTGTTTCGTGTAGGCACCTGTAGTTCTTTATGATAAACATTTCCTTGTTTGACCACTAGGTTTTATGGGTATTATGACTAATACTGTGGTACGCTGTAGCGCCTGTGACAGCATGAGGCAATATCCATTTTGAAGTAGTCAATTTTCTTTCTCGAGATTGGCTGTCCTGGTAGGACATCACTCCAACATGGTCACCAGGAGTGATCAGCCAACGAAGTTGGAAGTCCCACCCAGTTGAGTACATAAAAATGGTGGAAGCTCTAAATGGTGCTGCCCATGCTATACAGCCTCTTGGCCACTAGAGGCCTCTATCATTCTCTATGCTTTGAAACCGCTGGTCTACCATATTGGCACTCCCCAGTAGGAGCATTCCTCCATAGGAATTAATGGAATTCTACAGTATTTTGATGAAAGGTTTCAAGGACAAAACTACATGTATTTCAGTATTTTGTTGTTGTAGTCGGGGCCGTAACATTAGTAATAAAATATACATATACTTTAAGGACAATTACAGTTTTTTTTCTGTAAATATCATATTACCTTTTACAACAACAACAAAAATTTATTAGAAATGTGCTCTTTATTTTGTGGCATGGTGTGAAATGCATTTCTATAACCGTCCTCCAGGTGGTGCTGCTGTACAGTGGGTCAGAATAAGACACTTAGGAGACTATTGCCTATTATTCCTATTACTTGGTCTTGGTTTTGTTTTTTACTAGATCAAATTTAGAGTCAACGTTATGCTATTCCTGTGTTCTAAACAGGGTTGGATGAGTATTCCTGTGTTCTAAAGAGGGTTGGATGAGTATTCGTGTGTTCTAAAGAGGGTTGGATGAGTATTCCTGTGTTCTAAACAGGGTTGGATGAGTATTCCTGTGTTCTAAACAGGGTTGGATGATTATTTGTGTGTTCTAAAGAGGGTTGGATGAGTATTCCTGTGTTCTAAACAGGGTTGGATGATTATTCCTGTGTTCTAAAGAGGGTTGGATGAGTATTCCTGTGTTCTAAAGAGGGTTGGATGAGTATTCCTGTGTTCTAAAGAGGGTTGGATGAGTATTCCTGTGTTCTAAACAGGGTTGGATGAGTATTCCTGTGTTCTAAACAGGGTTGGATGAGTACTCCTGTGTTCTAAACAGGGTTGGGTGAGTATTCCTGTGTTCTAAAGAGGGTTGGATGAGTATTCCTGTGTTCTAAACAGGGTTGGATGAGTATTCCTGTGTTCTAAAGAGGGTTGGATGAGTATTCCTGTGTTCTAAACAAGGTTAGATGAGTATTCCTGTGTTCTAAAGAGGGTTGGATGAGTATTCCTGTGTTCTAAACAGGGTTGGATGAGTATTCCTTTGTTCTAAGCAGGGTTGGATGAGTATTCCTGTGTTCTAAAGAGGGTTGGATGAGTATTCCTGTGTTCTAAACAGGGTTGGATGAGTATTCCTTTGTTCTAAGCAGGGTTGGATGAGTATCCCTGTGTTCTAAAGAGGGTTGGATGAGTATTCCTGTGTTCTAAACAGGGTTGGATGAGTATTCCTGTGTTCTAAAGAGGGTTGGATGAGTATTCCTGTGTTCTAAACAGGGTTGGATGAGTATTCCTGTGTTCTAAAGAGGGTTGGATGAGTATTCCTGTGTTCTAAAGTGGGTTGGATGTGTATTTTTCCCTACTATTTGATTCTACAGCATCCAACAACTGTAGGCCAATATGTCTAATCCATCATTTACTGATGGAAGAGTCCCTTATACACAGTTATACTTCATCTCTGGTAACCCACAACTAAAATCTTACGTAATTTGATCAGAAACACCATTTATGTCTACATAGTCCATCCACGAGAGATTATTATAACCTTTTTATAATAACCTAAACATGTGTGATTAGGCAATAAGAGCTCTCTCTAGTTGAGTCAAGCAACAGATGAGTATCCAGGAAGCAAACATCCTGGATGGATATTTATCCTAGTCCTACATCAACTATTTACTTCAACTATATTGACTTAGTTTTCCACTGAATCTCACTGATAGGACTGTATAGACACTGCAGCCCGGGAGACTCAAAAAGGACACTGCAGCCCAGGAGACACATTAAGGACACTGCAGCCTGGGAGACACAATAAGGACACTGCAGCCCGGGAGACACAATAAGGACACTGCAGCCCGGGAGACACAATAAGGACACTGCAGCCCGGGAGACACAATAAGGACACTGCAGCCCGGGAGACACAATAAAGACACTGCAGCCCGGGAGACACAATAAGGACACTGCAGCCTGGGAGACTCAAAAAGGACACTGCAGCCCAGGAGACACATTAAGGACACTGCAGCCTGGGAGACACAATAAGGACACTGCAGCCCGGGAGACACAATAAGGACACTGCAGCCCGGGAGACACAATAAGGACACTGCAGCCCGGGAGACACAATAAGGACACTGCAGCCCGGGAGACACAATAAAGACACTGCAGCCCGGGAGACACAATAAGGACACTGCAGCCTGGGAGACACAATAAGGACACTGCAGCCCGGGAGACACAATAAGGACACTGCGGACCTGCAAAACGATTAATCAAAATCTAAATCTGGCCCTTACCTTAAACCTAACCCAACTTTCAACCCTAACCCAACTTTCAACCCTAACTTAACCTAATTGTACCCCTGTGTAGACTTTAAGAAAGACTCTAGGTAGCCATTTGAATAGCCCACTCAACCCTGTGTAGACTTTAAGAAACACTCTAGGTAGCCATGTGAATAGCCCACTCAACCCTGTGTAGACTTTAAGAAACACTCTAGGTAGCCATGTGAATAGCCCACTCAACCCTGTGTAGACTTTAAGAAACACTCTAGGTAGCCATGTGAATAGCCCACTCAACCCTGTGTAGACTTTAAGAAACACTCTAGGTAGCCATGTGAATAGCCCACTCAACCCTGTGTAGACTTTAAGAAACACTCTAGGTAGCCATGTGAATAGCCCACTCAACCCTGTGTAGACTTTAAGAAACACTCTAGGTAGCCATGTGAATAGCCCACTCAACCCTGTGTAGACTTTAAGAAACACTCTAGGTAGCCATGTGAATAGCCCACTCAACCCTGTGTAGACTTTAAGAAACACTCTAGGTAGCCATGTGAATAGCCCACTCAACCCTGTGTAGACTTTAAGAAACACTCTAGGTAGCCATGTGAATAGCCCACTCAACCCTGTGTAGACTTTAAGAAACACTCTAGGTAGCCATGTGAATAGCCCACTCAACCCTGTGTAGACTTTAAGAAACACTCTAGGTAGCCATGTGAATAGCCCACTCAACCCTGTGTAGACTTTAAGAAACACTCTAGGTAGCCATGTGAATAGCCCACTCAACCCTGTGTAGACTTTAAGAAACACTCTAGGTAGCCATGTGAATAGCCCACTCAACCCTGTGTAGACTTTAAGAAACACTCTAGGTAGCCATGTGAATAGCCCACTCAACCCTGTGTAGACTTTAAGAAACACTCTAGGTAGCCATGTGAATAGCCCACTCAACCCTGTGTAGACTTTAAGAAACACTCTAGGTAGCCATGTGAATAGCCCACTCAACCCTGTGTAGACTTTAAGAAACACTCTAGGTAGCCATGTGAATAGCCCACTCAACCCTGTGTAGACTTTAAGAAACACTCTAGGTAGCCATGTGAATAGCCCACTCAACCCTGTGTAGACTTTAAGAAACACTCTAGGTAGCCATGTGAATAGCCCACTCAACCCTGTGTAGACTTTAAGAAACACTCTAGGTAGCCATGTGAATAGCCCACTCAACCCTGTGTAGACTTTAAGAAACACTCTAGGTAGCCATGTGAATAGCCCACTCAACCCTGTGTAGACTTTAAGAAACACTCTAGGTAGCCATGTGAATAGCCCACTCAACCCTGTGTAGACTTTTAAACACATTTATACAACAATAGCCTGTTCATTTAACGCTATTTCTTATCTACCGACTACACTCTAAAAGGTAAAGGTTCCTGGAGTATCCGTTAGTGGTTCTTCAAGTTGAAACTGTGGGGAACCCCTATAAGGTCCCCTATAAGGACCCCTATAAGGAACCCCTTTAACGCCCCCTATAAGGACCCCTATAAGGACCCCTATAAGGACCCCTATAAGTTCATCAAAGAACCCCTTTTAATGGATCCTCAAAGAACCAGAATCTTGTTTTAACTTCCCCCCCCCATTATTATTATCAATATGCATAACAATAACAATAACAATAACAACAACAACACAATATTTTAGTTCTCAGTGTTTATTATGATTTTAATGGAAAAGCAAAATGTAAAAAATATTTAAATGTATATGTTATTTTACCGTTATTTTACCAGGTAAGTTGACTGAGAACACATCCTCATTTACAGCAACAACCTGGGGAATAGTTACAGGGGATAGGAGGGGGGATGAATTAGCCAACTGTAAACTGGGGATGATTAGGTGACTGTGATGGTATGAGGGCCAGATTGGGATTTTAGCCAGGACACCGGGGTTAACACCCCTACTCTTACGATAAGTGCCATGAGATCTTTAATGACCTCAGAGAGTCAGGACACCCGTTTAACGTCCCACCCGAAAGACGGCATCCTACACAGGGCAATGTCCCCAATCACTGCCCTGGGGCATTGGGATATTTTTTAGACCAGGGGAAAGAGTGCCTCCTGCTGGAGATATGAGGTAAAGTCCCAGCAGAGCCCCAAGTCCGATGGGTATATCCTCTGGTGTGTTGATGTTAATGTGTTGATGTTCTCCGTATCCACAGCCAGAATCAAATCAAATCAAATCAAATTTATTTATATAGCCCTTCGTACATCAGCTGATATCTCAAAGTGCTGTACAGAAACCCAGCCTAAAACCCCAAACAGCAAGCAATGCAGGTGTAGAAGCACGGTGGCTAGGAAAAACTCCCTAGAAAGGCCAAAACCTAGGAAGAAACCTAGAGAGGAACCAGGCTATGAATGATTTAGCAGTGCATGGGGATCAAACAGGTTTCCTGTAGGGAGGGTGAAGTCTGTGAATCCAAAAAAATAGTCATTATACGGATGATTAACAAAACATGCACACGACAGTATTCATACCTTGGTTTCTGTGGTGAATGTGAAAGAAAAAAACTGTTTTGATCATGGTTTTCATACACATACCTTGTCCATAATGTAGAGGCCTGTGGGATATTTATTGAAGAGGCAAGGGAGGAGGATGGTATGTGATCTGCATAACATACCAATACCTATTGACATACCTTTTTATGCCTCCTCGTCTTTATACCTGCAGACACAGACACAAAAGTGAGCAGTTCAGTCATCTGCACCCAATACAGCTAGCTGACAACATATATTCCTCTAGCCTTCAACATGCTCTTATAGCCTTCAACATACTCTTATAGCCTTCAACATATTCTTATAGCCTACAGTACATATTCTTATAGACTACAGTACATATTCTTATAGCCTTCAACATACTCTCATAGCCTTCAACATATTCTAATAGCCTACAGTACATATTCTTATAGCCTTCAACATATTCTCATAGCCTTCAACATATTCTCATAGCCTTCAACATATTCTAATAACCTACAGTACATATTATTATAGCCTTCAACATATTCTCATAGCCTTCAACATATTCTAATAGCCTACAGTACATATTCTTATAGCCTTCAACATATTCTCATAGTCTTCAACATACTCTCATAGCCTTCAACATATTCTAATAGCCTACAGTACATATTCTTATAGCCTACAGTACATATTCTTATAGCCTTCAACATATTCTTATAGCCTACAGTACATATTCTTATAGCCTACAGTACATATTCTTATAGCCTACAGTACATATTCTTATAGCCTACAGTACATATTCTTATAGCCTACAGTACATATTCTTATAGCCTTCAACATATTCTTATAGCCTTCAACATATTCTTATAGCCTACAGTACATATTCTCATAACCTTCAACATATTTCTATAGCCTACAGTACATATTCCTATAATCTACAGTACATATTCTTATAGCCTACAGTACATATTCTTATAGCCTACAGTACATATTGTTATAGCCTTCAACATATTCTTATAGCCTTCAACATATTCTTATAGCCTACAGTACATATTCCTATAGCCTTCAACATATTCTTATAGCCTACAGTACATATTATTATAGCCTACAGTACATATTCCTATAGCCTTCAACATATTCGTATAGCCTTCAACATATTCCTATAGCCTACAGTACATATTCTTATAGCCTTCAACATATTCTTATAGCCTAAAGTACATATTCTTATAGCCTTCAACATTTTCTTATAGCCTACAGTACATATTCTTATAGCCTTCAACATATTCTTATAGCCTTCAACATATTCTTATATCCTACAGTACATATTCCTATAGCCTACAGTACATATTCTTATAGCCTTCAACATATTCTTATAGGCTACAGTACATATTATTATAGCCTTCTACATATTCTTATAGCCTACAGTACATATTCTTATAGCCTTCAACATATTCTTATAGCCTACAGTACATATTCATATAGCCTTCAACGTATTCTTATAGCCTTCAACATATTATTATAGCCTACAGTACATATTATTATAGCCGTCAACATATTCTTATAGCCTACAGTACATATTCCTATAGCCTACAGTACATATTCATATAGCCTACAGTACATATTCCTATAGCCTACAGTACATATTCCTATAGCCTACAGTACATATTTTTATAGCCTACAGTACATATTCTTATAGCCTTCAACATATTATTATAGCCTTCAACACATTCCTATAGCCTACAGTACATATTATTATAGCCTACAGTACATATTCTTATAGCCTTCAACATATTCTTATAGCCTTCAACACATTCATATAGCCTACAGTACATATTTTTATAGCCTACAGTACATATTCTTATAGCCTACAGTACATATTCCTATAGCCTACAGTACATATTCTTATAGCCTTCAACATATTCTTATAGGCTTCAACATATTCTTATTGCCTACAGTACATATTATTATAGGCTTCAACATACTCTCATAGCCTTCAACATATTCTAATAGCCTACAGTACATATTCTTATAGCCTTCAACATATTCTCATAGCCTTCAACATATTCTCATAGCCTTCAACATATTCTAATAACCTACAGTACATATTATTATAGCCTTCAACATATTCTCATAGCCTTCAACATATTCTAATAGCCTACAGTACATATTCTTATAGCCTTCAACATATTCTCATAGTCTTCAACATACTCTCATAGCCTTCAACATATTCTAATAGCCTACAGTACATATTCTTATAGCCTACAGTACATATTCTTATAGCCTTCAACATATTCTTATAGCCTACAGTACATATTCTTATAGCCTACAGTACATATTCTTATAGCCTACAGTACATATTCTTATAGCCTACAGTACATATTCTTATAGCCTACAGTACATATTCTTATAGCCTTCAACATATTCTTATAGCCTTCAACATATTCTTATAGCCTACAGTACATATTCTCATAACCTTCAACATATTTCTATAGCCTACAGTACATATTCCTATAATCTACAGTACATATTCTTATAGCCTACAGTACATATTCTTATAGCCTACAGTACATATTGTTATAGCCTTCAACATATTCTTATAGCCTTCAACATATTCTTATAGCCTACAGTACATATTCCTATAGCCTTCAACATATTCTTATAGCCTACAGTACATATTATTATAGCCTACAGTACATATTCCTATAGCCTTCAACATATTCGTATAGCCTTCAACATATTCCTATAGCCTACAGTACATATTCTTATAGCCTTCAACATATTCTTATAGCCTAAAGTACATATTCTTATAGCCTTCAACATTTTCTTATAGCCTACAGTACATATTCTTATAGCCTTCAACATATTCTTATAGCCTTCAACATATTCTTATATCCTACAGTACATATTCCTATAGCCTACAGTACATATTCTTATAGCCTTCAACATATTCTTATAGGCTACAGTACATATTCTTATAGCCTTCAACATATTCTTATAGCCTACAGTACATATTCTTATAGCCTTCAACATATTCTTATAGCCTACAGTACATATTCATATAGCCTTCAACGTATTCTTATAGCCTTCAACATATTATTATAGCCTACAGTACATATTATTATAGACTTCAACATATTCTTATAGGCTACAGTACATATTCTTATAGCCTTCAACATATTCTTATAGCCTACAGTACATATTCTTATAGCCTTCAACATATTCTTATAGCCTACAGTACATATTCATATAGCCTTCAACGTATTCTTATAGCCTTCAACATATTATTATAGCCTACAGTACATATTCTTATAGCCTTCAACATATTCTCATAGCCTTCAACATATTCTCATAGCCTTCAACATATTCTAATAACCTACAGTACATATTATTATAGCCTTCAACATATTCTCATAGCCTTCAACATATTCTAATAGCCTACAGTACATATTCTTATAGCCTTCAACATATTCTCATAGTCTTCAACATACTCTCATAGCCTTCAACATATTCTAATAGCCTACAGTACATATTCTTATAGCCTACAGTACATATTCTTATAGCCTTCAACATATTCTTATAGCCTACAGTACATATTCTTATAGCCTACAGTACATATTCTTATAGCCTACAGTACATATTCTTATAGCCTACAGTACATATTCTTATAGCCTACAGTACATATTCTTATAGCCTTCAACATATTCTTATAGCCTTCAACATATTCTTATAGCCTACAGTACATATTCTCATAACCTTCAACATATTTCTATAGCCTACAGTACATATTCCTATAATCTACAGTACATATTCTTATAGCCTACAGTACATATTCTTATAGCCTACAGTACATATTGTTATAGCCTTCAACATATTCTTATAGCCTTCAACATATTCTTATAGTCTACAGTACATATTCCTATAGCCTTCAACATATTCTTATAGCCTACAGTACATATTATTATAGCCTACAGTACATATTCCTATAGCCTTCAACATATTCGTATAGCCTTCAACATATTCCTATAGCCTACAGTACATATTCTTATAGCCTTCAACATATTCTTATAGCCTAAAGTACATATTCTTATAGCCTTCAACATTTTCTTATAGCCTACAGTACATATTCTTATAGCCTTCAACATATTCTTATAGCCTTCAACATATTCTTATATCCTACAGTACATATTCCTATAGCCTACAGTACATATTCTTATAGCCTTCAACATATTCTTATAGGCTACAGTACATATTCTTATAGCCTTCAACATATTCTTATAGCCTACAGTACATATTCTTATAGCCTTCAACATATTCTTATAGCCTACAGTACATATTCATATAGCCTTCAACGTATTCTTATAGCCTTCAACATATTATTATAGCCTACAGTACATATTATTATAGCCGTCAACATATTCTTATAGCCTACAGTACATATTCCTATAGCCTACAGTACATATTCATATAGCCTACAGTACATATTCCTATAGCCTACAGTACATATTCCTATAGCCTACAGTACATATTTTTATAGCCTACAGTACATATTCTTATAGCCTTCAACATATTATTATAGCCTTCAACACATTCCTATAGCCTACAGTACATATTATTATAGCCTACAGTACATATTGTTATAGCCTTCAACATATTCTTATAGCCTTCAACACATTCATATAGCCTACAGTACATATTTTTATAGCCTACAGTACATATTCTTATAGCCTACAGTACATATTCCTATAGCCTACAGTACATATTCTTATAGCCTTCAACATATTCTTATAGGCTTCAACATATTCTTATTGCCTACAGTACATATTATTATAGCCTTCAACAAATTCATATAGCCTTCAACATATTCATATAGCCTTCAACATATTCATATAGCCTTCAACATATTCCTATAGCCTACAGTACATATTCTTATAGCCTTCAACATATTCATATAGCCTACAGTACATATTCTTATAGCCTACAGTACATATTCTTATAGCCTTCAACATATTCATATAGCCTACAGTACATATTCTTATACTCTTCAACATATTCGTATAGCCTTCAACATATTCTTATAGCCCACAGTACATCTTCTTATAGCCTTCAACATATTCTTATCCTACAGTACATATTCTTCTAGCCTACAGTACATATTCCTATAGCCTTCAACATATTCTTATAGCCTACAGTACATATTCCTATAGCCTACAGTACATATTCTTATAGCCTTCAGCATATTCTTATAGGCTACAGTACATATTCTTATAGCCTTCAACATATTCTTATAGCCTACAGTACATATTCTTATAGCCTTCAACATATTCTTATAGCCTACAGTACATATTCATATAGCCTTCAACGTATTCTTATAGCCTTCAACATATTATTATAGCCTACAGTACATATTATTATAGCCATCAACATATTCTTATAGCCTACAGTACATATTCCTATAGCCTACAGTACATATTCATATAGCCTACAGTACATATTCCTATAGCCTACAGTACATATTCCTATAGCCTACAGTACATATTTTTATAGCCTACAGTACATATTCTTATAGCCTTCAACATATTCTTATAGCCTTCAACACATTCATATAGCCTACAGTACATATTTGTATAGCCTACAGTACATATTCTTATAGCCTTCAACATATTCTTATAGTCTACAGTACATATTATTATAGCCTACAGTACATATTCTTATAGCCTTCAACATATTCTTATAGCCTTCAACACATTCATATAGCCTACAGTACATATTTTTATAGCCTACAGTACATATTCTTATAGCCTACAGTACATATTCCTATAGCCTACAGTACATATTCGTATAGCCTTCAACATATTCTTATAGCCTTCAACACATTCATATAGCCTACAGTACATATTATTATAGCCTTCAGTACATATTCTCATAGCCAACATATTCTTATAGCCTACAGTACATATTCTTATAGCCTTCAACATATTCTTATAGGCTTCAACATATTCTTATTGCCTACAGTACATATTATTATAGCCTTCAACAAATTCATATAGCCTTCAACATATTCATATAGCCTTCAACATATTCCTATAGCCTACAGTACATATTCTTATAGCCTTCAACATATTCATATAGCCTACAGTACATATTCTTATAGCCTACAGTACATATTCTTATAGCCTTCAACATATTCATATAGCCTACAGTACATATTCTTACAGCCTCCAACATATTCTTATAGCCTACAGTACATATTCTTATAGCCTTCAACATATTCATATAGCCTTCAACATATTCATATAGCCTACAGTACATATTCTTATAGCCTACAGTACATATTCTTATAGCCTTCAACATATTCATATAGCCTACAGTACATATTCTTATACTCTTCAACATATTCGTATAGCCTTCAACATATTCTTATAGCCCACAGTACATCTTCTTATAGCCTTCAACATATTCTTATCCTACAGTACATATTCTTCTAGCCTACAGTACATATTCCTATAGCCTTCAACATATTCTTATAGCCTACAGTACATATTCCTATAGCCTACAGTACATATTCTTATAGCCTTCAGCATATTCTTATAGGCTACAGTACATATTCTTATAGCCTTCAACATATTCTTATAGCCTACAGTACATATTCTTATAGCCTTCAACATATTCTTATAGCCTACAGTACATATTCATATAGCCTTCAACGTATTCTTATAGCCTTCAACATATTATTATAGCCTACAGTACATATTATTATAGCCGTCAACATATTCTTATAGCCTACAGTACATATTCCTATAGCCTACAGTACATATTCATATAGCCTACAGTACATATTCCTATAACCTACAGTACATATTCCTATAGCCTACAGTACATATTTTTATAGCCTACAGTACATATTCTTATAGCCTTCAACATATTCTTATAGCCTTCAACACATTCATATAGCCTACAGTACATATTTGTATAGCCTACAGTACATATTCTTATAGCCTTCAACATATTCTTATAGTCTACAGTACATATTCCTATAGCCTACAGTACATATTTTTATAGCCTACAGTACATATTCTTATAGCCTTCAACATATTCTTATAGCCTTCAACACATTCATATAGCCTACAGTACATATTTGTATAGCCTACAGTACATATTCTTATAGCCTTCAACATATTCTTATAGTCTACAGTACATATTCCTATAGCCTACAGTACATATTTTTATAGCCTACAGTACATATTCTTATAGCCTTCAACATATTCTTATAGCCTTCAACACATTCATATAGCCTACAGTACATATTTTTATAGCCTACAGTACATATTCTTATAGCCTACAGTACATATTCCTATAGCCTACAGTACATATTCGTATAGCCTTCAACATATTCTTATAGCCTTCAACACATTCATATAGCCTACAGTACATATTATTATAGCCTTCAGTACATATTCTCATAGCCAACATATTCTTATAGCCTACAGTACATATTCTTATAGCCTTCAACATATTCTTATAGGCTTCAACATATTCTTATTGCCTACAGTACATATTATTATAGCCTTCAACAAATTCATATAGCCTTCAACATATTCATATAGCCTTCAACATATTCCTATAGCCTACAGTACATATTCTTATAGCCTTCAACATATTCATATAGCCTACAGTACATATTCTTATAGCCTACAGTACATATTCTTATAGCCTTCAACATATTCATATAGCCTACAGTACATATTCTTACAGCCTCCAACATATTCTTATAGCCTACAGTACATATTCTTATAGCCTTCAACATATTCATATAGCCTTCAACATATTCCTATAGCCTACAGTACATATTCTTATAGCCTTCAACATATTCATATAGCCTACAGTACATATTCTTATAGCCTACAGTACATATTCTTATAGCCTTCAACATATTCATATAGCCTACAGTACATATTCTTATACTCTTCAACATATTCGTATAGCCTTCAACATATTCTTATAGCCCACAGTACATCTTCTTATAGCCTTCAACATATTCTTATCCTACAGTACATATTCTTCTAGCCTACAGTACATATTCCTATAGCCTTCAACATATTCTTATAGCCTACAGTACATATTCCTATAGCCTACAGTACATATTCTTATAGCATACAGTACATATGCTTATAGCCTACAGTACATATTCTTATATTCTTATAGCCTACAGTACATATTCTTATAGCCTACAGTACATATTCTTATAGCCTACAGTACATATTCTTATAGCCTACAGTACATATTCTTATAGCCTACAGTAGATATTCTTATAGCCTACAGTACAAAGTCTTATATTCTTATAGCCTACAGTACATATTCTTATAGCCTACAGTACATATTCTTATAGCCTACAGTAGATATTCTTATAGCCTACAGTACATATTCCTATAGCCTTCAACATATTCTTATAGCCTACAGTACATATTCTTATAGCCTACAGTACATATTCTTATAGCCTACAGTACATATTCTTATAGCCTACAGTACATATTCTTATAGCCTACAGTACATATTCTTATAGCCTACAGTACATATTCTTATAGCCTACAGTACATATTCCTATAGCCTTCAACATATTCTTATAGCCTACAGTACATATTCTTATAGCCTACAGTACATATTCTTATAGCCTACAGTACATATTCTTATAGCCTACAGTAGATATTCTTACCTCTTTGTTGATTGATTTCCACTGAATTGTGTCCATTTTCCATTTGCACAAATATGAAAAGATAGATGGTATCATCATAAAACAATATACATTTAGATCATACAAGGGACAAACCTTATCTTAAATTGAGGAGATCTTTACGTTCTTCAGTTAAGTTCCTGCTGTCCTTTCAAATCCAAATGTTTCAGTTGGGCAGTTAGGCTCCTGCAAGAACCCCCACCAACTCAGGAGGTTCCACGATGAACCCCACCTCCTATGGGGTTCTTGGAAGAACCGTTTGGGGGCAATTTTCAGTGCCAAGAACCCTAAGGTTCTTCAAAGAATGTTGAGGATCTTAGAAGAACCCTTGTTGAACCCCTAATTATTAGTGTACTCTCTCTCTGTCTCTCTCTCTTCCTCTCTCTCAGCCTCTTTTCCTCTGTCTCTCTCTCTTCCTCTCTCAGCCTCTTTTCCTCTGTCTCTCTCTCTCTCTCTTCCTCTTTTCCTCTGTCTCGCTCTCTCTTTTCCTCTCTCAGCCTTTTTTCCTCTGTCTCTTTCTTTCACAGCCAACAGATGAGGAAGACTTCCCTCTTATCCAGGTCGCAATCATGAAACTACCTGCCTTTTGCGGCTCCAAGTAGAAGTTGCTCATAGGCACAGATCTAGGATCAGATCACCCTCCCTCGACCCCGACCTTAACCATTAGACTGTGGTGTGCAAAACTGACCTTAGATCAGTGTATTCAGACTATATAACGGGAAATAGATGTATTATCAGGCGTGGGACTCGGGCAGCAGGTATATAAGCGCTTCCTGGATCTCTTTTAGCCTATATGGGCAATGTATCATCATATTTCTCCCAGGAGTGTTTTTACAGCAGAGTGTATGTGTCGCGCTGTGCAGTTGCGAACAGACGGAACGCAGAGGCACCTGTTGCTATTCGTCATTGCCACTGTAGCGAGGAATGGGACAGGATAGCCTTCTCTCTTTCTCTCTCTCTCTCTCTCTCTCTCTCTCTCTCTCTCTCTCTCTCTCTCTCTCTCTCTCTCTCTCTCTCTCTCTCTATCTCTCTCTCTCTCTCTCTTTCTCTCTCACACACACACACACTGACGGGGATTTAGGCTACACAGACACACACTGACGGGGATTTAGGCTACTGTGTGTGTGTGAAGCAGCTATCCCTTAATCTTTGATCTTCTGGATAAACCCTCGGGTAGGCTCGAGGTAATCTACTGTAATTCAGTGTCCTAGTTGAACAACTTTACGTTATATTTTTTCCAGCCCCGGGGACTGTGGGGTTAGTGTTAGACTGTGTGCTGCTATTTCGGATTGATTGACATCTCTCCTCCTTTTGAGTAGCCAACGTGTATGTCTTTCTTTTGACTTTGTGGTTTGGATACTTTTGTCTGTGTTCAGCACAGTCACACCAATGCGCATCATCATGGCGAAAGGGGAGTTTTGGCCCGCGGATGTCTGTGATCGTTCCTTCGGACTGAAACTCCTGTCCTACCTGGGATAGGTAGCCTAACGTAACCTGGTTCCCGGTTTGAGGAACTTCAGACTTTCATCGGACTCTAGATTTTTCACACGGACATTCTATAGAATGGAGTGGGAGCTGAGACCACGGCTTTGTTTCCTAACGAAAGGGCCGCGCGGGTACGGCTTTCACCTTCACGGCGAGCGGAATAAAGGCGGACAGTTCATACGGAAAGTGGAACCCGGTTCGTCCGCGGAGCTTTCGGGGCTGCGCGCGGGGGACCGGGTCGTGGAAGTGAACGGGGAAAACGTGGAAGACGAGACGCACTATCAAGTGAGTGCTCTCTCTCTCTCTAAATTCAATTTCAATTCAAACGGCTTCATTGGCATGGGAAACATATGTTTACATTGCCAAAGCAAGTGAAATAGATTAACAAAAGTGAAATAATCAGAAATGAACAGTAAACATTACACTCACGAAAGTTTCAAAATAATAGAGACATTTAAGATGTTATATTATGGGTATGTACAGTGTTGTAACCATGTGCAAACAGTTGAAGTACAAAGGGGAAAATAAATCAACATAAATATGAGTTGTATTTACAATGATGTTTGTGCTTCACTTGTTGCCCTTTTCTTGTGGCAGAAAGTACAGGAAGTGCAGCTCAGTTCCCACCTCATTTTGTGGGCAGTGTGCACATAGCCTGTCTTCTCTTGAGAGCCAGGTCTGCCTACAGCGGCCTTTTTCAATAGCAAGGCTATGCTCACTGAGTCTGTACATAGTCAAAGCTTTCCTTAAGTCTGGGTCAGTCACAGTGGTCAGGTATACTCTCTCTTTTGTCTCTCTTTCTCTCTCTCTCTCTGTGTGTGTGTGTGTGTGTGTGTGTGTGTGTGTGTGTGTGTGTGCGTGTGTGTGTGTGTGTGTGTGTGTGTGTGTGTGTGTGTGAGTGAGTGAGTGAGTGCGACTCGAGTGTGTGTGTCCGTTTCAGTGTGTGTGTGTGTGTGTGTGTCCGTTTGAGTGTGTGTGTGTGTGTGTGTGTGTGTGTGTGTGTGTGTGTGTGTGTGTGTGTGTGTGTGTGTGTGTGTGTGAGTGCGACTCGAGTGTGTGTGTCCGTTTGAGTGTGTGTGTCCGTTTGAGTGTGTGTGTCCGTTTGAGTGTGTGTGTGTGTTACAGTATGCGTGTGAACCACAGACAAGAGGTTACCTTCTACCTGTTTGCCCATTTAAGATTTAGATGTGATTAGATCCCATTTAGCCGACGTCAACGGTGACATGTACTTTTCCTGGTGTCCGACACATAACGAAAAATACATTACAGACGAACTTCCCGTAGCCTTAGGGGATGGACAGTGAACTGGGTCAAATGAGCCCTTATTGTCATGGGAATCAATGGAAGGTATTGTGGAGCTGGGACTATGTGTGTTAGTTGTGTTAAAAACAAACTCAGGTCTTTGAAACTGGGTTGAGGTTGTCACACCAACAGCTATTTGCCATAGATGTGGTCGGATCACCTTTTAACCCTTTAACTACCCCTGTCTCCAGCAGGGTTGGGGTCAAATCCAGTTCAATTCCAGCCCATTCAGGAAGTAGTCTACACTGAAATTCTAATACTCTTCAATGAGGAAAATTTGGACTTGGAATTTGGTTTACTTTTAATTTAAATGGAATTGACAGCCCTACTCTCCATGTTAACCTATTACTCTCTCTCTCTCTCTCTCTCTCTCTCTCTCTCTCTCTCTCCAGTCTTCCTTGTCCCCTGCCACCATCCCTCTGTTGGCTCTGTCATTATTCCTCACCTCGTCTAAAATATCTTCTCTCATCCTCTTTTTCATCTCTTGCTTCTTCTTCTTTCCTCTCCATAGTTTTTCATCTCTCTTCTTCTTCTTTCCTCTCCATAGTTTTTCATCTCTCTCTTCTTCTTCTTTCCTCTCCATAGTTTTTCATCTCTCTCTTCTTCTTCTTTCCTCTCCATAGTTTTTCATCTCTCTCTTCTTCTTCTTTCCTCTCCATAGTTTTTCATCTCTCTCTTCTTCTTCTTTCCTCTCCATAGTTTTTCATCTCTTGCTTCTTCTTCTTTCCTCTCCATAGTTTTTCATCTCTCTCTCTTCTTCTTCTTTCCTCTCCATAGTTTTTCATCTCTCACAATTTGTGCTTTATTGACATGACTATGAACGGACCAACAAAAATGTGATAGCAGTTAATAATTTACCCCCCTCTCTCTTTTTCTCCCTATATCTCTCCTCTCTCCCCTCCTCCCCCTCTCCCCTCCTCTCTCTCAATTCAATTCAATTCAAGGGGCTTTATTGGCATGGGAAACGTGTTAACGTTGCCAAAGCAAGTGAGGTAGATAATATACAAAAGTGAAATAAACAATAAAAATGAACAGTAAACATTACACATACAGAAGTTTCAAAACAATAAAGACATTACAAATGTCATATTATATATATATATACAGTGTTGTAATGATGTACAAATGGTTAAAGTACAAAAGGGAAAATAAATAAGCATAAATATAGGTTGTATTTACAATGGTGTTTGTTCTTCACTGGTTGCCCTTTTCTTGTGGCAACAGGTCACAAATCTTGCTGCTGTGATGGCACACTGTGGAATTTCACCCAGTAGATATGAGAGTTTATCAGAATCGTTTAAAAAAAAAAAATCTTTGTGGATCTGTGTAATCTGAGGGAAATATGTATCTCTAATATGGTCATACATTGGGCAGGAGGTTAGGAAGTACAGCTTAAGTTTGGGTCAGTCACGGTGGTCAGGTATTCTGCCGCTGTGTACTCTCTGTTTAGGGCCAAATAGCATTCTAGTTTGCTCTGTTTTTTTTGTTAATTCTTTCCAATATGTCAAGTAATTATCTTTTTGTTTTCTCATGATTTGGTTGGGTCTAATTGGGTTGCTGTCTCTATCGCCCTCTTCCCCCTAGGTAGTGTTTTCTCATGGTTTGGTTGGGTCTAATTGGGTTGCTGTCTCTATCGCCCTCTTCCCCCTAGGTAGTGTTTTCTCGTGGTTTGGTTGGGTCTAATTGTGTTGCTGTCTCTATCGCCCTCTTCCCCCTAGGTAGTGTTTTCTCGTGGTTTGGTTGGGTCTAATTGTGTTGCTGTCTCT
This sequence comes from Oncorhynchus mykiss, assembly GCF_013265735.2. Taxonomy (NCBI): domain Eukaryota; kingdom Metazoa; phylum Chordata; class Actinopteri; order Salmoniformes; family Salmonidae; genus Oncorhynchus; species Oncorhynchus mykiss. The sequence goes on from NC_048577.1 coordinate 3,941,582, forward strand.
ATCGCCCTCTTCCCCCTAGGTAGTGTTTTCTCGTGGTTTGGTTGGGTCTAATTGTGTTGCTGTCTCTATCGCCCTCTTCCCCCTAGGTAGTGCATCGTATCAGAACAGTGGAGCATCGCACCAGGTTGCTGGTCATCGACAAAGAGACAGATGATTACCTGCGTAGTCACGGGCTGGCCTGCACAGAGGACCTCGCCGTTGAGATGGGCAATCTCTCTCCCCGGCCCTCCCACTTCACTTCCCCCTCAGCCTCCCCTGTAGCCCAGGGGGAAGTCCTCTCACCCTCACCCTCACCCTCACCCTCACCCATACACATCCTCACTAAAGCAGTCAAACACACCTCTGCCTCACCCAGAAGGACGGATACACGATCGCCGACGTCAAGCCTGATGATTGGCACCAAGAAAAGGGTAGGTGATGTGGTAGAGTAGATGGTATCTATTCAGTGGGTAGATGGTAGATGGTATCTATTCAGTGGGTAGATGGTAGATGGTATCTATTCAGTGGGTAGGGTAGATGGTAGATGGTATCTATTCAGTGGGTAGGGTAGATGGTATCTATTCAGTGGGTAGGGTAGATGGTAGATGGTATCTATTCAGTGGGTATGGTAGATGGTATCTATTCAGTGGGTAGATGGTAGATGGTAGATGGTATCTATTCAGTGGGTATGGTAGATGGTAGATGGTATCTATTCAGTGGGTAGATGGTAGATGGTAAATGGTATCTATTCAGTGGGTAGGGTAGATGGTAGATGGTATCTATTCAGTGGGTATGGTAGATGGTATCTATTCAGTGGGTAGATGGTAGATGGTAGATGGTATCTATTCAGTGGGTAGGGTAGATGGTAGATGGTATCTATTCAGTGGGTAGGGTAGATGGTAGATGGTATCTATTCAGTGGGTAGGGTAGATGGTAGATGGTATCTATTCAGTGGGTAGGGTAGATGGTAGATGGTATTTATTCAGTGGGTAGGGTAGATGGTAGATGGTATCTATTCAGTGGGTAGGGTAGATGGTAGATGGTATCTATTCAGTGGGTAGGGTAGATGGTAGATGGTATCTATTCAGTGGGTTGGGTAGATGGTAGATGGTATCTATTCAGTGGGTAGGGTAGATGGTAGATGGTATGGTATCTATTCAGTGGGTAGGGTAGATGGTAGATGGTATCTATTCAGTGGGTAGGGTAGATGGTAGATGGTATCTATTCAGTGGGTAGGGTAGATGGTAGATGGTATCTATTCAGTGGGTAGGGTAGATGGTAGATGGTATCTATTCAGTGGGTAGGGTAGATGGTAGATGGTATCTATTCAGTGGGTAGGGTAGATGGTAGATGGTATCTATTCAGTGGGTAGGGTAGATGGTAGATGGTATCTATTCAGTGGGTAGGGTAGATGGTAGATGGTATCTATTCAGTGGGTAGGGTAGATGGTAGATGGTATCTATTCAGTGGGTAGGGTAGATGGTAGATGGTATCTATTCAGTGGGTAGGGTAGATGGTAGATGGTATCTATTCAGTGGGTAGGGTAGATGGTAGATGGTATCTATTCAGTGGGTAGGGTAGATGGTAGATGGTATCTATTCAGTGGGTAGGGTAGATGGTAGATGGTATCTATTCAGTGGGTAAGGTAGATGGTAGATGGTATCTATTCAGTGGGTAGGGTAGATGGTAGATGGTATCTATTCAGTGGGTAGGGTAGATGGTAGATGGTATCTATTCAGTGTGTAGGGTAGATGGTAGATGGTATCTATTCAGTGGGTAGGGTAGATGGTAGATGGTATCTATTCAGTGGGTAGGGTAGATGGTAGATGGTATCTATTCAGTGGGTAGGGTAGATGGTAGATGGTATCTATTCAGTGGGTAGGGTAGATGGTAGATGGTATCTATTCAGTGGGTAGGGTAGATGGTAGATGGTATCTATTCAGTGGGTAGGGTAGATGGTAGATGGTATCTATTCAGTGGGTAGGGTAGATGGTAGATGGTATCTATTCAGTGGGTAGGGTAGATGGTAGATGGTATCTATTCAGTGGGTAGGGTAGATGGTAGATGGTATCTATTCAGTGGGGTTACTTGGTCACTCTCTAAGCACAAAAACAGTTGTATTTAATATCTAGTGAACCTAGCGCTGCTAGGCAGTCCCAGTTCGTTACCTCCCTCCTCTTGGCCCTAACACTTATTTAATATCTAGTGAACCCAGTCCCAGTTCGTTACCTCCCTCCTCTTGGCCCTAACACTTATTTAATATCTAGTGAACCCAGTCCCAGTTCATTACCCCCCTCCTCTTGGCCCTAACACTTATTTAATATCTAGTGAACCCAGTCCCAGTTCATTACCTCCCTCCTCTTGGCCCTAACACTTATTTAATATCTAGTGAACCCAGTCCCAGTTCATTACCTCCCTCCTCTTGGCCCTAACACTTATTTAATATCTAGTGAACCCAGTCCCAGTTCATTACCTCCCTCCTCTTGGCCCTAACACTTATTTAATATCTAGTGAACCCAGTCCCAGTTCGTTACCTCCCTCCTCTTGGCCCTAACACTTATTTAATATCTAGTGAACCCAGTCCCAGTTCATTACCTCCCTCCTCTTGGCCCTAACACTTATTTAATATCTAGTGAACCCAGTCCCAGTTCATTACCTCCCTCCTCTTGGCCCTAACACTTATTTAATATCTAGTGAACCCAGTCCCAGTTCGTTACCTCCCTCCTCTTGGCCCTAACACTTATTTAATATCTAGTGAACCCAGTCCCAGTTCATTACCTCCCTCCTCTTGGCCCTAACACTTATTTAATATCTAGTGAACCCAGTCCCAGTTCGTTACCTCCCTCCTCTTGGCCCTAACACTTATTTAATATCTAGTGAACCCAGTCCCAGTTCATTACCTCCCTCCTCTTGGCCCTAACACTTATTTAATATCTAGTGAACCCAGTCCCAGTTCGTTACCTCCCTCCTCTTGGCCCTAACACTTATTTAATATCTAGTGAACCCAGTCCCAGTTCATTACCCCCCTCCTCTTGGCCCTAACACTTATTTAATATCTAGTGAACCCAGTCCCAGTTCGTTACCTCCCTCCTCTTGGCCCTAACACTTATTTAATATCTAGTGAACCCAGTCCCAGTTCGTTACCCCCCTCCGCTTGGCCCTAACCCTTCAATGTTTTCATTCACTAACATCGAGGGGTTAGGGCCAAGGTGAAGGGATAGGGAACGATTTGGGACTGGCTGCAAGAGTGTCCACTACAGGTCCTGTGTGGCTCAGTTGGTGCTTGCAACGCCAGGGCTGTGGGTTTGATTCCCACGGGGGGGGGGGGGGGTATGCAAATTTATGGGCACACTACTGTCACCACTTTGGATAAGATGGTCTGCTAAATGTTTTTTTTGTTTAAATTGCCTCACTATTATACCAGGGTCACAATAGTTAACCCTTCCTTTCCAGTTCAGCTGTTCAGCTCCTAACTTGAATTGCAGGGTCTTTATCCACAAAGTGTGTAGGAGGTGGAGTGCTGATCAAGTCCATGTAGTCTTATTCATTATAATCTAAAAGGCTAAACTGATCCTAGATCAGGTCCCCATCTGTCCATGTAGTCTTATTCATTATAATCTAAAATGTGAAATGTACCTCCCGAGTGGCACAGCGTTTTTTAGGCATCACTACAGCCCCGGGTTCAATCCCAGGCTGTGTCACACCCGGCCGTGACCGGGAGACCCATGAGGCGGCGCACAATTGGCCCAGCGTCGTCCGGGTTAGGGGAGGGTTTGGCCCAGTGTCGTCCGGGTTAGGGGAGGGTTTGGCCCAGTGTCGTCCGGGTTAGGGGAGGGTTTGGCCCAGTGTCGTCCGGGTTAGGGGAGGGTTTGGCCCAGCGTCGTCCGGGTTAGGGGAGGGTTTGGCCGGCCGGGATTTCCTTGTCCCATCGCACTCTAGCGACTCGTTGTGGTGGGCAGGGTGCCTACAAGCTGACTCAGGTCACCAGCTGTACGGTGTTTCCTCTGACACATTGGTGCGGCTGGCTTCCGGGTTAAACAAGCAGTGTGGCAAGAAGCAGTGTGGCTTGGCAGGGTCGTGTTTCGGAGGACGCATGGCTCTTGACCTTCGCCTCTCCCGAGTCCGTAGGGGAGTTGCAGCGGTGGGACAAGACTGTAACTACCAATTGGGGAGAAAAATGGGTAAAAAGACAACAACAAAAACAAGATGAAACTGATCTTAGATCAGCACTCCTACTTTAAGACACTTGATGAATATGGTAATTCACTGTGTACTCAGAGAGGAGGAGAGTGAATTGGTCTGGAGAAACAGATGGTAAACTGCTCTGACCCAGTTGAGATAAATATAGACAGACAGACAGACAGACATGAGATGAGATGAGATGAGAGGAGAGGAGAGGAGAGGAGAGGAGAGGAGAGGAGAGGAGAGGAGAGGAGAGGAGAGGAGAGGAGAGGAGAGGAGAGGAGAGGAGAGAGGAGAGGAGAGGAGAGGAGAGGAGAGGAGAGGAGAGGAGAGGAGAGGAGAGGAGAGGAGAGGAGAGGAGAGGAGAGGAGAGGAGAGGAGAGGAGAGGAGAGGAGAGGAAAGGAGAGGAGAGGAGAGGAGAGGAGAGGAGAGGAGAGGAGAGGAGAGGAGAGGAGAGGAGAGTGTTGTTTTACCTGTCAGATAATCAGGATCAGACAGGCACCTGGTGGGCTGTGATTGGTTTAAATCCTACATACTGTGACCAGTGCCTGAATTGGAATGTGTTAAATCCTATCCATGTTACTAACCAGTGCTTCAATTAGACAGCCGGCTATTTCTGCTAGTGAATGAACGAGCAGCGAGGCGAGAGAGAGAGAGAGTAAGAGCAATGAGATATTGTTTGTGATTAATCGAGCTTCCGGCATATAGCTGTTATCTGTGTTGGTAAGATGTTTTTAATTTGCAACCACACACACACACACACACACACACACACACAGAGAGAGACACACACTCTCTCTATCTTATTCTACCTCCCACTCTGCGTTCAAACACACCTGTGTTGTTGAGGAGAGATCAGAGTTAGAGGGAATTAGATCAGCCGTCAGGCATGGACCAGAGCAGGTCAGATACACACAGTCTGTCCATGGACCAGAGCAGGTCAGATGCACACAGTCTGTCCATGGACTAGAGCAGGTCAGATACACAGTATGTCCATGGACTAGAGCAGGTCAGATACACACAGTCTGTCCATGGACCAGAGCAGGTCAGATGCACACAGTCTGTCCATGGACTAGAGCAGGTCAGATACACAGTATGTCCATGGACTAGAGCAGGTCAGATACACACAGTCTGTCCATGGACTAGAGCAGGTCAGATACACACAGTCTGTCCATGGACTAGAGCAGGTCAGAAACACACAGTCTGTCCATGGACTAGAGCAGGTCAGATACACAGTCTGTCCATGGACCAGAGCAGGTCAGATACACAGTCTGTCCATGGACTAGAGCAGGTCAGATACACAGTCTGTCCATGGACCAGAGCAGGTCAGATACACACAGTCTGTCCATGGACCAGAGCAGGTCAGATACACAGTCTGTCCATGGACCAGAGCAGGTCAGATACACAGTCTGGCCATGGACCAGAGCAGGTCAGATACACAGTCTGTCCATGGACCAGAGCAGGTCAGATACACAGTCTGTCCATGGACTAGAGCAGGTCAGAAACACACAGTCTGTCCATGGACTAGAGCAGGTCAGAAACACACAGTCTGTCCATGGACTAGAGCAGGTCAGATACACAGTCTGTCCATGGACTAGAGCAGGTCAGATACACAGTCTGTCCATGGACTAGAGCAGGTCAGATACACACAGTCTGTCCATGGACTAGAGCAGGTCAGATACACAGTATGTCCATGGACTAGAGCAGGTCAGATACACAGTCTGTCCATGGACTAGAGCAGGTCAGACACACAGTCTGTCCATGGACTAGAGCAGGTCAGATACACAGTCTGTCCATGGACTAGAGCAGGTCAGATACACAGTCTGTCCATGGACTAGAGCAGGTCAGATACACAGTCTGTTCATGGACTAGAGCAGGTCAGATACACAGTCTGTCCATGGACCAGAGCAGGTCAGATACACACAGTCTGTCCATGGACTAGAGCAGGTCAGATACACACAGTCTGTCCATGGACTAGAGCAGGTCAGAAACACACAGTCTGTCCATGGACTAGAGCAGGTCAGACACACAGTCTGTCCATGGACTAGAGCAGGTCAGATACACAGTCTGTTCATGGACTAGAGCAGGTCAGATACACAGTCTGTCCATGGACTAGAGCAGGTCAGATACACAGTCTGTTCATGGACTAGAGCAGGTCAGATACACAGTCTGTCCATGGACCAGAGCAGGTCAGATACACACAGTCTGTCCATGGACTAGAGCAGGTCAGATACACACAGTCTGTCCATGGACTAGAGCAGGTCAGAAACACACAGTCTGTCCATGGACTAGAGCAGGTCAGACACACAGTCTGTCCATGGACCAGAGCAGGTCAGATACACAGTCTGTCCATGGACCAGAGCAGGTCAGATACACAGTCTGTCCATGGACCAGAGCAGGTCAGACACACAGTCTGTCCATGGACCAGAGCAGGTCAGATACACAGTCTGTCCATGGACTAGAGCAGGTCAGATACACAGTCTGTCCATGGACTAGAGCAGGTCAGATACACACAGTCTGTCCATGGACCAGAGCAGGTCAGATACACAGTCTGTCCATGGACTAGAGCAGGTCAGATACACAGTCTGTCCATGGACTAGAGCAGGTCAGACACACAGTCTGTCCATGGACTAGAGCAGGTCAGATACACAGTCTGTCCATGGACTAGAGCAGGTCAGATACACAGTCTGTTCATGGACTAGAGCAGGTCAGATACACACAGTCTGTCCATGGACTAGAGCAGGTCAGATACACAGTCTGTCCATGGACTAGAGCAGGTCAGATACACACAGTCTGTCCATGGACCAGAGCAGGTCAGATACACAGTCTGTCCATGGACTAGAGCAGGTCAGATACACAGTCTGTCCATGGACTAGAGCAGGTCAGACACACAGTCTGTCCATGGACTAGAGCAGGTCAGATACACAGTCTGTCCATGGACTAGAGCAGGTCAGACACACAGTCTGTCCATGGACTAGAGCAGGTCAGATACACAGTCTGTCCATGGACTAGAGCAGGTCAGACACACAGTCTGTCCATGGACTAGAGCAGGTCAGATACACAGTCTGTCCATGGACTAGAGCAGGTCAGATACACAGTCTGTTCATGGACTAGAGCAGGTCAGATACACACAGTCTGTCCATGGACTAGAGCAGGTCAGATACACAGTCTGTCCATGGACTAGAGCAGGTCAGATACACACAGTCTGTCCATGGACCAGAGCAGGTCAGATACACAGTCTGTCCATGGACTAGAGCAGGTCAGACACACAGTCTGTCCATGGACTAGAGCAGGTCAGATACACAGTCTGTCCATGGACTAGAGCAGGTCAGATACACAGTCTGTCCATGGACTAGAGCAGGTCAGATACACAGTCTGTCCATGGACTAGAGCAGGTCAGATACACAGTCTGTCCATGGACTAGAGCAGGTCAGATACACAGTCTGTCCATGGACTAGAGCAGGTCAGATACACAGTCTGTCCATGGACTAGAGCAGGTCAGATACACAGTCTGTCCATGGACTAGAGCAGGTCAGATACACAGTCTGTCCATGGACTAGAGCAGGTCAGATACACAGTCTGTCCTTGGTGCCTGTTATTACATCACTCACCACCCCTTTTTGACATGTCAGCAAAAAATACTCTCAATACCTTTGTGTCTCCCTGTTTATTGCACGCCTCTCTGTTCCCAAGGTAACAATACAACCCAATCACAATCTGCTACATTTAAAACTGGTATGGTGTCCATGTACAGAGATATTTGTAAGGATACAGGGTTTTTTTTCTCTCCAAAGATCTCAGGTGTCATAATGTCCTTTAGAACCTCAGTGCTTTGTTGTTGTTCCTTTGCTGATCCGGTTTGGCTCCGGTCCAAACCCTGTCCTTTAGGACCCCAAATCCCCAAAACAAAAGATCGCTGTTATAGTGATGGGAAGTTTGGCTCTTTTTACTAACTACGGTCTTTTAATTTAAAAAAAAACGAATATTTCGTTCATTTGAGGCAGTAATGCTCAGAGTCCGCAGGCCCCGTTACCGGCGAATAGAAAACTCGAAAGAGTCATGATTCTACAATCCTCTAGTTCACCATATGGGGGCTTATTGGAGCTGTCATTTGTGGTTGAGGTTTGTAAACGTGTGCTTTAAAAACAATGTACATTTGTTGATTGCTAGGCATACAAATAAGATTATTTATTGATACATTTGAAACCGGACTAGATTGTGAACGACTCTTGGCGGAATGCATTGCTTGACTGCCGGCCGGGTTATTAGCAGCCTGACGACTCTTCCGCTGCTCTGTCTTTCGCTACAAACTTTCTCATTGCGGAGAAGTAACGTCAGTGGGCGTGGCGTAGCGTTTGGACCGGAGCAAGTAGTCTGGGTTGCCAGGCAAGGTGGTAAAGTCGTTCGCGAACTGCAGACTCCCCAGAAAGATTAGTTCTTGAGCAGAGGCTGTGTATGTTTTGGTTCTACAAAACGGTGTTCATCAAAACATTCAATAACAAATTAATTGCTTTAATTCTTGCACCTTATCAGTTCTAAATATGTAGGTTTCTTCTCAAGCGTATATGACAGACAGTTGGTGGTCGGAGCACGTCTCTGGAGCACTGAGATATAAAGTCGAGCCACTGAGCCAAAGGAGCTTGTGTTAGAGCCGCTCGCTGCATGGCCAGTATCTGCATTGGCCGAGCAGCACTTACGGTGATACAGCCTCTGCAAAAGTCAGCGAACTCATACTTCTTGAGCTGCTGAGCAGAGCTGTTGTGAAAGAAGTTGTCAAGGAAGTGAGTTTGCGTTTACACAGGAGCTCCCACCCCGACCTACCTTCAACCAATCATGTCAATGCAGAGCTAAATGGAGCCCTCCACATTGTTACAACATCATGTGGGATGGAGCTCAATTTGGCCTCTGGAGGCTCCGCAATTGCGTCACACCCTCCAGTCAGAGCATCCAGATCAAGCATAACTAGCTTTTAATCCATCTGTAGGACTCACTGCAGCCAGCACAAGCAGGTCAAACGACCGACTAAAATGAACAAGTCACTCAGAAAAACGAATCATAACTCTCGAGTCAGTAAAAAGAAGGAATCGTTCACGAACTACACATCACTAGTCCTTATATAGTGCACAAAGTTTAACCTATGGGACTCAATGGGTCAAAAGTATTGCACTGAATAGGGAATATGGTGGTGGGTGGCCCAACATTCTACAGGTATTCAAACTGTGGTGGGTGGCCCAACATTCTACAGGTATTCAAACTGTGGTGGGTGGCCCAACATTCTACAGGTATTCAAACTGTGGTGGGTGGCCCAACATTCTACAGGTATTCAAACTGTGGTGGGAGGCCCAACATTCTACAGGTATTCAAACTGTGGTGGGTGGCCCAACATTCTACAGGTATTCAAACTGTGGTGGGTGGCCCAACATTCTACAGGTATTCAAACTGTGGTGGGAGGCCCAACATTCTACAGGTATTCAAACTGTGGTGGGTGGCCCAACATTCTACAGATATTCAAACTGTGGTGGGTGGCCCAACATTCTACAGGTATTCAAACTGTGGTGGGTGGCCCAACATTCTACAGATATTCAAACTGTGGTGGGTGGCCCAACATTCTACAGGTATTCAAACTGTGGTGGGAGGCCCAACATTCTACAGGTATTCAAACTGTGATGAGTGGCCCAACATTCTACAGGTATTCAAACTGTGGTGGGGTGCCCAACATTCTACAGGTATTCAAACTGTGGTGGGTGGCCCAACATTCTACAGGAATTCAAACTGTGGTGGGTGGCCCAACATTCTACAGGTATTCAAACTGTGGTGGGGTGCCCAACATTCTACAGGTATTCAAACTGTGGTGGGTGGCCCAACATTCTACAGGAATTCAAACTGTGGTGGGTGGCCCAACATTCTACAGGTATTCAAACTGTGGTGGGTGGCCCAACATTCTACAGGTATTCAAACTGTGGTGGGTGGTCCAACATTCTACAGGTATTCAAACTGTGGTGGGTGGCCCAACATTCTACAGGAATTCAAACTGTGGTGGGTGGCCCAACATTCTACAGGTATTCAAACTGTGGTGGGTGGCCCAACATTCTACAGGTATTCAAACTGTGGTGGGTGGCCCAACATTCTACAGGTATTCAAACTGTGGTGGGTGGCCCAACATTCTACAGGTATTCAAACTGTGGTGGGTGGCCCAACATTCTACAGGTATTCAAACTGTGGTGGGTGGCCCAACATTCTACAGGTATTCAAACTGTGGTGGGTGGCCCAACATTCTACAGGTATTCAAACTGGTGGGTGGCCCAACATTCTACAGGTATTCAAACTGAGCAGATATTTCTCCCCCCTTTCTCCTTTTCTTGCTCATTCTCACACACACACACACACACACACACACACACACACACACACACACACACACACACACACACACACACACACACACACACACACACACACACACTCACACATAACACATCCTCTCCCCTTTTGTCTGCTGTTTGCATGTTCTTCACCCTGTAGGCCTACCTGTGGAGGTGTGAAGGGTGTTGCGTCACTGCTGGGGAACTGATGCAGCCCTATCAGATGACATACATACTGTACTGCAGCTTCTACAATACACTCTGAAATGAAACGAAGCAGGAGGAGGGGCGTTGTTTTACAGACGGGGAGCACAGACACACACAGTGTTGCTATGTCCACGTTCCCCTGTCTGTGGCCTAGTTCACATCTACAGTGCATTCTGAAAGTTTTTTTAAGGATAAAAATAATAATAAAAAATCTATCTACATGCAATACCCGATAATGACAAAGCGAAAACAGAAATACCTTATTTACATAAGTATTCAGACCCTTTGCTCTGAGACTTGAAATTGACAGAGCTCCAGAGTTCCTCTGTGGCGTTGGGAGAACCTTCCAGAAAGATAACCATCTCTGCACCACTCCACCAAACAGGCCTTTATGGTAGAGAGGCCAGACGAAAGCCACTCCTCAGTAAAAAGGCACATGACAGCCCGCTTGGAGTTTGCCAAAAGGCACCTAAAGGACTCTCAGACCATGAGAAACAAGATTCTTTGGTCTGATGAAACCAAAATTGAACTCTTTGGCCTGAATGCCAAGCATCACGTCTGGAGGAAACCTGGCACCATCTCTACGGTGAAGCATGGTGGTGGCAGCATCATGCTGTGGGGATGTTTTTCAGCGGCAGGGACTGGGAGACTAGTCAGGATCGAGGGAAAGATGAACATAGCAAAGTACAGAGAGATCCTTGATGAAAACCTGCTCAAGAGCGCTCAGGACCTCAGACTGGGGGCAAAGGTTCACCTTCTAACAGGACAACGACCCTAAGCACACAGCCAAGACAACGCAGGAGTGGCTTCGGGATAAGTCTCTGAATGTCCTTGAGTGGCCCAGCCAGAGCCCGGACTTGAACCCGATCTAAAATCTCTGGAGAGACCTGAAAATAGCTGTGCAGCGACACTCCCCATCCAACCTGACAGAGTTTGAGAGGATCTGCAGAGAAGAATGGGAGAAACCTCCCAAATACAGGTGTGCCAAGCTTGTAGTCTCAAACCCAAGAAGACTCAAGGCTGTAATCGCTGCCAAAGGTGCTTCAACAAAGTACTGAGTAAAGGGTCTGAATACTTATGTAAATGTGATATTTCAGGGTTTAAAAAAAAATAAAATTGCAAAAATGTATAAGAACCTGTTTGTGCTTTGTCATAATGGAGTGTGTAGGTTGATGAGGGGGATTCTAGAATGAGGCTGTGACGTAACAAAAGGTTTTAAAACGTCAAGGGGTCTGAATACTTCCCGTATACAGCATGTTGGCGACGAGCGCATTTAACTACCGTTAATGAGATCCTATTCACGATAAACGCTGCAGATTTCAGCTCAATCAAATAAAATTAAATAAAATGTATTTATATAGCCCTTCGTACATCAGCTGATATCTCAAAATGCTGTACAGACACCCAGCCTAAAACCACAATCAGCAAGCATTGAAGGTGTAGAAGCAATCAGAAAGTACTTTTACATTTCAAGTGCTATGTGCCTCTGATTGAAACCCGTAGGAAGTTGTTTTAGTTAGAGGGATTACAGACAGTATGGCTTAGTTAGAGGGATTACAGAGACAGTATGGTTTAGTTAGAGGGATTACAGAGACAGTATGGTTTAGTTAGAGGGATTACAGAGACAGTATGGTTTAGTTAGAGGGATTACACAGACAGTATGGTTTAGTTAGAGGGATTACAGACAGTATGGTTTAGTTAGAGGGATTACAGAGACAGTATGGTTTAGAGGGATTACAGAGACAGTATGGCTTAGTTAGAGGGATTACAGAGACAGTATGGTTGAGTTAGAGGGATTACAGACAGTATGGTTTAGTTAGAGGGATTACAGAGACAGTATGGTTTAGTTAGAGGGATTACAGAGACAGTATGGTTTAGAGGGATTACAGAGACAGTATGGTTTAGTTAGAGGGATTACAGAGACAGTATGGTTTAGTTAGAGGGATTACAGAGACAGTATGGTTTAGTTAGAGGGATTACAGAGACAGTATGGTTTAGAGGGATTACAGACAGTATGGTTTAGTTAGAGGGATTACAGAGACATTATGGTTTAGTTAGAGGGATTACAGAGACAGTATGGTTTAGAGGGATTACAGACAGTATGGTTTAGTTAGAGGGATTACAGAGACAGTATGGTTTAGAGGGGTTACAGAGACAGTATGGTTTAGTTAGAGGGATTACAGAGACAGTATGGTTTAGAGGGATTACAGAGACAGTATGGTTTAGTTAGAGGGATTACAGAGACAGTATGGTTTAGTTAGAGGGATTACAGAGACAGTATGGTTTAGAGGGATTACAGAGACAGTAAGGTTTAGTTAGAGGGATTACAGAGACAGTATGGTTTAGAGGGATTACAGACAGTATGGTTTAGTTAGAGGGATTACAGAGACAGTATGGTTTAGAGGGGTTACAGAGACAGTATGGTTTAGTTAGAGGGATTACAGAGACAGTATGGTTTAGTTAGAGGGATTAGAGAGACAGTATGGTTTAGAGGGGTTACAGAGACAGTATGGTTTAATTAGAGGGATTACAGAGACAGTATGGTTTAGTTAGAGGGATTACAGAGACAGTATGGTTTAGTTAGAGGGATTAGAGACAGTATGGTTTAGAGGGGTTACAGAGACAGTATGGTTTAGTTAGAGGGATTACAGAGAAAGTATGGTTTAGTTAGAGGGATTACAGAGACAGTATGGTTTAGAGGGATTACAGACAGTATGGTTTAGTTAGAGGGATTACAGAGACAGTATGGTTTAGAGGGGTTACAGAGACAGTATGGTTTAGTTAGAGGGATTACAGAGACAGTATGGTTTAGAGGGATTACAGAGACAGTATGGTTTAGTTAGAGGGATTACAGAGACAGTATGGTTTAGAGGGGTTACAGAGACAGTATGGTTTAGTTAGAGGGATTACAGAGACAGTATGGTTTAGAGGGATTACAGAGACAGTATGGTTTAGAGGGATTACAGAGACATTATGGTTTAGTTAGAGGGATTACAGAGACAGTATGGTTTAGTTAGAGGGATTACAGAGACAGTATGGTTTAGTTAGAGGGGTTACAGAGACAGTATGGTTTAGAGGGATTACAGAGACAGTATGGTTTAGAGGGATTACAGAGACAGTATGGTTTAGAGGGATTACAGAGACAGTATGGTTTAGAGGGATTACAGACAGTATGGTTTAGTTAGAGGGATTAGAGAGACAGTATGGTTTAGAGGGATTACAGACAATATGGTTTAGTTAGAGGGATTACAGAGACAGTATGGTTTAGTTAGAGGGATTACAGAGACAGTATGGTTTAGTTAGAGGGGTTACAGAGACAGTATGGTTTAGAGGGATTACAGAGACAGTATGGTTTAGAGGGATTACAGAGACAGTATGGTTTAGAGGGATTACAGAGACAGTATGGTTTAGTTAGAGGGATTACAGAGACAGTATGGTTTAGAGGGATTACAGAGACAGTATGGTTTAGAGGGATTACAGACAGTATGGTTTAGTTAGAGGGATTAGAGAGACAGTATGGTTTAGAGGGATTACAGACAATATGGTTTAGTTAGAGGGATTACAGAGACAGTATGGTTTAGTTAGAGGGATTACAGAGACAGTATGGTTTAGTTAGAGGGGTTACAGAGACAGTATGGTTTAGAGGGATTACAGAGACAGTATGGTTTAGAGGGATTACAGAGACAGTATGGTTTAGAGGGATTACAGAGACAGTATGGTTTAGTTAGAGGGATTGCAGAGACAGTATGGTTTAGAGGGGTTACAGAGACAGTATGGTTTAGTTAGAGGGATTACAGAGACAGTATGGTTTAGAGGGATTACAGAGACAGTATGGTTTAGAGGGATTACAGAGACAGTATGGTTTAGTTAGAGGGATTACAGAGACAGTATGGTTTAGAGGGATTACAGAGACAGTATGGTTTAGAGGGATTACAGAGACAGTATGGTTTAGAGGGATTACAGAGACAGTATGGTTTAGTTAGAGGGGTTACAGAGACAGTATGGTTTAGTTAGAGGGATTACAGAGACAGTATGGTTTAGTTAGAGGGGTTACAGAGACAGTATGGTTTAGTTAGAGGGATTACAGAGACAGTATTGTTTAGAGGGATTACAGAGACAGTATGGTTTAGTTAGAGGGATTACAGAGACAGTATGGTTTAGTTAGAGGGATTACAGAGACAGTATGGTTTAGTTAGAGGGATTACAGAGACAGTATGGTTTAGAGGGATTACAGAGACAGTATGGTTTAGAGGGATTACAGAGACAGTATGGTTTAGAGGGATTACAGAGACAGTATGGTTTAGAGGGATTACAGAGACAGTATGGTTTAGTTAGAGGGATTGCAGAGACAGTATGGTTTAGAGGGGTTACAGAGACAGTATGGTTTAGAGGGGTTACAGAGACAGTATGGTTTAGTTAGAGGGATTACAGAGACAGTATGGTTTAGAGGGATTACAGAGACAGTATGGTTTAGTTAGAGGGATTACAGAGACAGTATGGTTTAGAGGGATTACAGAGACAGTATGGTTTAGAGGGATTACAGAGACAGTATGGTTTAGAGGGATTACAGAGACAGTATGGTTTAGTTAGAGGGGTTACAGAGACAGTATGGTTTAGTTAGAGGGATTACAGAGACAGTATGGTTTAGTTAGAGGGGTTACAGAGACAGTATGGTTTAGTTAGAGGGATTACAGAGACAGTATTGTTTAGAGGGATTACAGAGACAGTATGGTTTAGTTAGAGGGATTACAGAGACAGTATGGTTTAGAGGGATTACAGAGACAGTATGGTTTAGAGAGGTTACAGAGACAGTGTGGCCTAGTTAGAGGGGTTACAGAGACAGGATGGTTTAGTTAGAGGGGTTACAGAGACAGTATGGTTTAGTTAGAGGGATTACAGAGACACTATGGTTTAGTTAGAGGGATTACAGAGACACTATGGTTTAGTTAGAGGGATTACAGAGACAGTATGGTTTAGTTAGAGGGATTACAGAGACACTATGGTTTAGAGGGATTACAGAGACAGTGTGGTTTAGTTGGAGGGATTACATAGACAGTGTGGTTTAGTTAGAGGGATTTAAAGACAGTATGGTTTAGTTAGAGGGATTACGGAGACAGTATGGTTTAGTTAGAGGGATTACAGAGACAGTATGGTTTAGTTAGAGGGATTACAGAGACAGTATGGTTTAGTTAGAGGGATTACAGAGACAGTGTGGTTTAGTTAGAGGGATTACAGACAGTATGGTTTAGAGGGATTACAGAGACAGTATGGCTTAGTTAGAGGGATTACAGAGACAGTGTGGTTTAGTTAGAGGGATTACAGAGACAGTGTGGTTTAGTTGGAAGGATTACAGAGACAGTGTGGTTTAGTTAGAGGGATTACAGACAGTATGGTTTAGAGGGATTACAGAGACAGTATGGCTTAGTTAGAGGGATTACAGAGACAGTGTGGTTTAGTTGGAGGGATTACAGAGACAGTGTGGTTTAGTTGGAGGGATTACAGAGACAGTGTGGTTTAGTTAGAGGGATTACAGAGACAGTATGGTTTAGAGGGATTACAGACAGTATGGTTTAGTTAGAGGGATTACAGAGACAGTGTGGTTTAGTTAGAGGGATTACAGAGACAGTGTGGTTTAGTTAGAGGGATTACAGACAGTATGGTTTAGTTAGAGGGATTATAGAGACAGTATGGTTTAGAGGGATTACAGAGACAGTATGGCTTAGTTAGAGGGATTACAGAGACAGTATGGTTTAGTTAGAGGGATTACAGAGACAGTGTGGTTTAGTTGGAGGGATTACAGAGACAGTGTGGTTTAGTTAGAGGGATTACAGAGACAGTACGGTTTAGAGGGATTACAGACAGTATGGTTTAGTTAGAGGGATTACAGAGACAGTGTGGTTTAGTTAGAGGGATTACAGAGACAGTGTGGTTTAGTTAGAGGGATTACAGACAGTATGGTTTAGTTAGAGGGATTATAGAGACAGTATGGTTTAGTTAGAGGGATTACAGAGACAGTGTGGTTTAGTTAGAGGGATTACAGAGACAGTGTGGTTTAGTTAGAGGGATTACAGACAGTATGGTTTAGTTAGAGGGATTATAGAGACAGTATGGTTTAGTTAGAGGGATTATAGAGACAGTGTATTTGTTGAAATTAATTTCTAGAACTATAAATAGTTCCCCATGTGATGGTCAACACCTATATGCCTAATGCTCTTCATTTGTCTGCAGACACACACACACACACACACACACGCACACGCGCACACGCACACACACACACACGCGCGCACACGCACACACACACACACACACGTCGTCCCATAAAACTCCATTGTGTGATGTTACGTCTATCACAGATGACTGATATACTCTAGTCAAAGTGCATTGTTCTGTGGCACAAACACACACCCACACCTCCACACCTCCACACCTCCACACACCCACACACAGCGGGCATTGTTCCGTAGCATATTGTGTTATCCTGGCAGACGCCCTTATTGCATTACATAACCAGACTGTTATCTTCATAGGAACACTCTGCTCCAGTACTGGCTGATCAATCTGACTGTCTGGTTACCGGTTGATCATTCTGGCTGTCTGGTTACCGGTTGATCAATCTGACTGTCTGGTTACTGGTATCTATTACCGGCTGATCAATCTGACTGTCTAGTTACCGGCTGAATAATCTGACTGTCTGGTTTCCGGTTGATCTATCTGACTGTCTGGTTACTGGTATCTGTTACCGGCTGATCAATCTGACTGTCTGGTTTCCGGTTGATCTATCTGGCTGTCTGGTTACCTGTTGATCAATCTGGCTGTCTGGTTACCGGTATCTATTACTGGCTGATCAATCTGACTGTCTGGTTACTGGTATCTATTACGGGCTGATCAATCTGACTGTCTGGTTACCAGTATCTATTACCGGCTGATCAATCTGACTGTCTGGTTACTGGTATCTATTACCGGCTGATACATCTGACTGTCTGGTTACCGGTTGATCAACCTGACTGTCTGGTTACTGGTATCTGTTACCGGCTGATCAATCTGACTGTCTGGTTACTGGTATCTATTACGGGCTGATCAATCTGACTGTCTGGTTACTGGTATCTATTACCGGCTGATCAATTTGACTGTCTGGTTACTGGTATCTATTACCGGCTGATACATCTGACTGTCTGGTTACCGGTTGATCAATCTGACTGTCTGGTTACTGGTATCTGTTACCGGCTGATCAATCTGACTGTCTGGTTACCGGCTGATCAATCTGACTGTCTGGTTACCGGTTGATCAATCTGGCTGTCTGGTTACCGGTATCTATTACCGGCTGATCAATCTGACTGTCTGGTTACTGGTATCTATTACGGGCTGATCAATCTGACTGTCTGGTTACTGGTATCTATTACCGGCTGATCAATCTGACTGTCTGGTTACTGGAAACTAATTTAACCCTGACCCTCATCACACATCTAATCCTGACTCACCCTCCTCTTCAGTCTCCTCTTCAGCCTCCTCTTCAGCCTCCTCTTCGGCCTCCTCTTCGGCCTCCTCTTCAGCCTCCTCTTCACCTTCCTCTTCAGCCTCCTCTTCACCCTCCTCTTCGGCCTCCTCTTCACCCTCCTCTTAGGCCTCCTCTTCAGCCTCCTCTTCAGCCTCCTCTTCACCTTCCTCTTCAGCCTCCTCTTCAGCCTCCTCTTCCTTGCCATGGAAAACTGTGACTTCAGAGATATTCCCCAGTTGACCCCCAAATAAATACCCTCCAGGGAGATAGACAGGCTTTGAGCTTTTGAGGTCAGTTTGATGTTGGTACCAGACAGATGTTTTGGGACCGGTGTGTGTCGGTTGGTTGATTAGGACAGAGACAGATATAGAGTGTATATATGGTTCTGGATTTAGCTGGTGTAGGGAGGACATAAAGAGGCCAACCAAGACATCAGAAGTCCCTCTCTCTCTCCCCCTCCCTCCCTCCCTCCCTCCCTCCCATGTCCTGGAGCATTAACACTCCAACTTACCTTAAACACCCTGTCAGCCATGGCAACCAGTCGTCAAGGTGTTCTGGTTTGTTGCCATGGCACAAACTGTGACAGACGGCGACACACACATCCGCATTGTGTGTGTAGGTGTGTGTGTGTGGGTGTGTAGGTGTGTGTATGTAGGTGTGTGTGTGTGTATGTGTGTAGGTGTGTGTGTGTGTAGGTGTGTGTGTGTGTGTGTGTATGTGTGTAGGTGTGTGTATGTAGGTGTGTGTAGGTGTGTGTGTGTGTGTGTGTAGGTGTGTAGGTGTATAGGTGTGTGTGTGTAGGTGTGTGTGTGTATGTGTGTATGTGTGCAGGTGTGTGTGTTTCCAGATATTCTGGTGGAGTCACACAAAGAGTACTGGGTCACGCTTATAGAAGACTGATCACATTACCACGACATTATCCCTGTTTCAACTCTGGAGCAGCGAGAGAGAACGGGTTAGGACGGGGACAGAGAAGGGTGTGTGGGGGGTGTGTGTGTGTGTGTGAGGGAGAGAGCTGTCACACACTGTGTGGCAGCACGGGTCTCTGTAACAACACACACCTCTTTCACTCTATCTCATTAATCTCATCAACTATAGATTTTTGGGCTCATAAATTTTTTCCCCCCTAACTGCTGAAATATATGTAATTATGAAGATTTTTAAAATTTTTATATGTAGATAGGTAGGTGGGGAGGTTGGTTGGTTGGTAGGTAGGTAGGTGGGGAGGTTGGTTGGTTGGTAGGTAGGTAGGTGGGGAGGTTGGTTGGTAGGTAGGTAGGTGGGGAGGTTGGTTGGTAGGTAGGTAGGTGGGGAGGTTGGTTGGTAGGTAGGTAGGTGGGGAGGTTGGTTGGTAGGTAGGTAGGTGGGGAGGTTGGTTGGTTGGTAGGTAGGTAGGTGGGGAGGTTGGTTGGTAGGTAGGTAGGTGGGGAGGTTGGTTGGTAGGTAGGTAGGTGGGGAGGTTGGTTGGTAGGTAGGTAGGTGGGGAGGTTGGTTGGTAGGTAGGTAGGTGGGGAGGTTGGTTGGTAGGTAGGTAGGTGGGGAGGTTGGTTGGTAGGTAGGTAGGTGGGGAGGTTGGTTGGTTGGTAGGTAGGTAGGTGGGGAGGTTGGTTGGTAGGTAGGTAGGTGGGGAGGTTGGTTGGTAGGTAGGTAGGTGGGGAGGTTGGTTGGTAGGTAGGTAGGTGGGGAGGTTGGTAGGTAGGTAGGTGGGTGGGGAGGTTGGTTGGTAGGTAGGTAGGTGGGGAGGTTGGTTGGTAGGTAGGTAGGTGGGGAGGTTGGTAGGTAGGTAGGTGGGTGGGGAGGTTGGTTGGTAGGTAGGTGGGTGGGGAGGTTGGTTGGTAGGTAGGTAGGTGGGGAGGTTGGTAGGTAGGTAGGTGGGTGGGGAGGTTGGTTGGTAGGTAGGTAGGTGGGGAGGTTGGTTGGTAGGTAGGTAGGTGGGGAGGTTGGTTGGTTGGTAGGTAGGTAGGTGGGGAGGTTGGTTGGTAGGTAGGTAGGTGGGGAGGTTGGTTGGTAGGTAGGTAGGTGGGGAGGTTGGTTGGTAGGTAGGTAGGTGGGGAGGTTGGTTGGTAGGTAGGTAGGTGGGGAGGTTGGTTGGTAGGTAGGTAGGTGGGGAGGTTGGTTGGTAGGTAGGTAGGTGGGGAGGTTGGTTGGTAGGTAGGTGGGGTCTCAGTGAAATATATCTGAAGAGATTAACTAATAACTTACATATACATCTACAGTGCCTTGCGAAAGTATTCGGCCCCCTTGAACTTTGCGACCTTTTGCCACATTTCAGGCTTCAAACATAAAGATATAAAACTGTATTTTTTTGTGAAGAATCAACAACAAGTGGGACACAATCATGAAGTGGAACGACATTTATTGGATATTTCAAACTTTTTTAACAAATCAAAAACTGAAAAATTGGGCGTGCAAAATTATTCAGCCCCTTTACTTTCAGTGCAGCAAACTCTCTCCAGAAGTTCAGTGAGGATCTCTGAACGATCCAATGTTGACCTAAATGACTAATGATGATAAATACAATCCACCTGTGTGTAATCAAGTCTCCGTATAAATGCACCGGCACTGTGATAGTCTCAGAGGTCCGTCAAAAGCGCAGAGAGCATCATGAAGAACAAGGAACACACCAGGCAGGTCCGAGATACTGTTGTGAAGAAGTTTAAAGCCGGATTTGGATACAACAAGATTTCCCAAGCTTTAAACATCCCAAGGAGCACTGTGCAAGCGATAATATTGAAATGGAAGGAGTATCAGACCACTGCAAATCTACCAAGACCTGGCCGTCCCTCTAAACTTTCAGCTCATACAAGGAGAAGACTGATCAGAGATGCAGCCAAGAGGCCCATGATCACTCTGGATGAACTGCAGAGATCTACAGCTGAGGTGGGAGACTCTGTCCATAGGACAAAGTCAGTCGTATATTGCACAAATCTGGCCTTTATGGAAGAGTGGCAAGAAGAAAGCCATTTCTTAAAGATATCCATAAAAAGTGTTGTTTAAAGTTTGCCACAAGCCACCTGGGAGACACACCAAACATGTGGAAGAAGGTGCTCTGGTCAGATGAAACCAAAATTGAACTTTTTGGCAACAATGCAAAACGTTATGTTTGGCGTAAAAGCAACACAGCTGAACACACCATCCCCACTGTCAAACATGGTGGTGGCAGCATCATGGTTTGGGCCTGCTTTTCTTCAGCAGGGACAGGGAAGATGGTTAAAATTGATGGGAAGATGGATGGAGCCAAATACAGGACCATTCTGGAAGAAAGCCTGATGGAGTCTGCAAAAGACCTGAGACTGGGACGGAGATTTGTCTTCCAACAAGACAATGATCCAAAACATAAAGCAAAATCTACAATGGAATGGTTCAAAAATAAACATATCCAGGTGTTAGAATGGCCAAGTCAAAGTCCAGACCTGAATCCAATCGAGAATCTGTGGAAAGAACTTTAAACTGCTGTTCACAAATGCTCTCCATCCAACCTCACTGAGCTCGAGCTGTTTTGCAAGGAGGAATGGGAAAAAACGTCAGTCTCTCGATGTGCAAAACTGATAGAGACATACCCCAAGCGACTTACAGCTGTAATCGCAGCAAAAGGTGGCGCTACAAAGTATTAACTTAAGGGGGCTGAATAATTTTGCACGCCCAATTTTTCAGTTTTTGATTTGTTAAAAAAGTTTGAAATATCCAATAAATGTCGTTCCACTTCATGTGTCCCACTTGTTGTTAATTCTTCACAAAAAAATACAGTTTTATATCTTTATGTTTGAAGCCTGAAATGTGGCAAAAGGTCACAAAGTTCAAGGGGGCCGAATACTTTCGCAAGGCACTGTATATAGCTATGGATTTAACTTTTGACAACTTCACTCACTGTCTATTCAAGTCAGTTAAGAACAAATTCTTATTTTCAATGACGGCCTAGGAACAGTGGGTTAACTGCCTGTTCAGGGGCAGAACGACAGATTTGTACCTTGTCAGCTCGGGGGTTTGAACTTGCAACCTTCTGGTTACTAGTCCAACACTCTAACCACTAGGCTACCCTGTCTGTTTGTTATGGTCTTCACTGTCTGTTTGTTATGGTCTTCACTGTCTGTTTGTCATGGTCTTCACTGTCTGTCTGTTTGTTATGGTCTTCACTGTCTGTTTGTTAAGGTCTTCACTGTCTGTCTGTTTGTTATGGTCTTCACTCACTGTCTGTTTGTTATGGTCTTCACTCACTGTCTGTTTGTTATGGTCTTCACTCTCTGTCTGTTTGTTATGGTCTTCACTGTCTGTTTGTTTGTCATGGTCTTCACTCTCTGTCTGTTTGTTATGGTCTTCACTCACTGTCTGTTTGTTATGGTCTTCACTCTCTGTCTGTTTGTTATGGTCTTCACTGTCTGTTTGTTATGGTCTTCACTCACTGTCTGTTCATTATGGTCTTCACTGTCTGTTTGTTATGGTCTTCACTGTCTGTCTGTTTGTTATGGTCTTCACTCACTGTCTGTTCATTATGGTCTTCACTCTCTGTCTGTTTGTTAAGGTCTTTACTCTCTGTCTGTTTGTTATGGTCTTCACTCACTGTCTGTTTGTTATGGTCTTCACTCTCTGTCTGTTCATTATGGTCTTCACTCACTGTCTGTTTGTTATGGTCTTCACTGTCTGTTTGTTATGGTCTTCACTGTCTGTTTGTTATGGTCTTCACTGTCTGTTCATTATGGTCTTCACTCACTGTCTGTTTGTTATGGTCTTCACTCTCTGTCTGTTTGTTATGGTCTTCACTCACTGTCTGTTCATTATGGTCTTCACTCTCTGTCTGTTTGTTAAGGTCTTTACTCTCTGTCTGTTTGTTATGGTCTTCACTCACTGTCTGTTTGTTATGGTCTTCACTCACTGTCTGTTTGTTATGGTCTTCACTCACTGTCTGTTTGTTATGGTCTTCACTCTGTCTGTTTGTTATGGTCTTCACTCTCTGTCTGTTTTATGGTCTTCACTGTCTGTTTGTTATGGTCTTCACTGTCTGTTTGTTATGGTCTTCACTCACTGTCTGTTTGTTATGGTCTTCACTCTCTGTCTGTTTGTTATGGTCTTCACTCACTGTCTGTTCATTATGGTCTTCTTCACTCTCTGTCTGTTTGTTATGGTCTTCACTCACTGTCTGTTCATTATGGTCTTCACTCTCTGTCTGTTTGTTAAGGTCTTTACTCTCTGTCTGTTTGTTATGGTCTTCACTCTCTGTCTGTTTGTTATGGTCTTCACTCTCTGTCTGTTTGTTATGGTCTTCACTCACTGTCTGTTCATTATGGTCTTCACTCTCTGTCTGTTTGTTAAGGTCTTTACTCTCTGTCTGTTTGTTATGGTCTTCACTCTCTGTCTGTTTGTTATGGTCTTCACTCACTGTCTGTTTGTCATGGTCTTCACTGTCTGTCTGTTTGTTATGGTCTTCACTCACTGTCTGTTTGTTATGGTCTTCACTCTCTGTCTGTTCATTATGGTCTTCACTCACTGTCTGTTTGTTATGGTCTTCACTCTCTGTCTGTTTGTTATGGTCTTCACTCACTGTCTGTTTGTTTGTTATGGTCTTCACTGTGTTTGTTATGGTCTTCACTTTCTGTCTGTTTGTTATGGTCTTCACTGTCTGTTTGTTTGTTATGGTCTTTACTGTCTGTTCATTATGGTCTTCACTCACTGTCTGTTTTGTTATGGTCTTCACTCTCTGTCTGTTTGTTATGGTCTTCACTGTCTGTCTGTTTGTTATGGTCTTCACTCACTGTCTGTTTGTTATGGTCTTCACTCACTGTCTGTCTGTTTGTTATGGTCTTCACTCACTGTCTGTTTGTTATGGTCTTCACTCACTGTCTGTTTGTTATGGTCTTCACTCACTGTCTGTTTGTTTGTTATGGTCTTCACTGTGTTTGTTATGGTCTTCACTTTCTGTCTGTTTGTTATGGTCTTCACTCACTGTCTGTTTGTTTGTTATGGTCTTCACTGTCTGTTTGTTTGTTATGGTCTTTACTGTCTGTTCATTATGGTCTTCACTCACTGTCTGTTTTGTTATGGTCTTCACTCTCTGTCTGTTTGTTATGGTCTTCACTCACTGTCTGTTTGTTATGGTCTCCACTCTCTGTCTGTTTGTTATGGTCTTCACTGTCTGTTTGTTAAGGTCTTCACTCTCTGTCTGTTTGTTATGGTCTTCACTCACTGTCTGTTTGTTTGTTATGGTCTTCACTGTCTGTTTGTTAAGGTCTTCACTGTCTGTTTGTTATGGTCTTCACTCTCTGTCTGTTCATTATGGTCTTCACTCACTGTCTGTTTGTTTGTTATGGTCTTCACTGTCTGTTTGTTAAGGTCTTCACTGTCTGTTTGTTATGGTCTTCACTCTCTGTCTGTTTGTTATGGTCTTCACTCTCTGTCTGTTTGTTATGGTCTTCACTCACTGTCTGTTTGTTTGTTATGGTCTTCACTGTCTGTTTGTTAAGGTCTTCACTGTCTGTTTGTTATGGTCTTCACTCTCTGTCTGTTCATTATGGTCTTCACTCACTGTCTGTTTGTTTGTTATGGTCTTCACTGTCTGTTTGTTTGTTATGGTCTTCACTGTCTGTTTGTTATGGTCTTCACTCACTGTCTGTTTGTTATGGTCTTCACTCACTGTCTGTCTGTTATGGTCTTCACTCACTGTCTGTCTGTTATGGTCTTCACTCTCTGTCTGTTTGTTATGGTCTTCACTCACTGTCTGTTTGTTATGGTCTTCACTCACTGTCTGTTTGTTTGTTATGGTCTTCACTCACTGTCTGTTTGTTATGGTCTTCACTCACTGTCTGTTTGTTAAGGTCTTCACTGTCTGTTTGTTATGGTCTTCACTCTCTGTCTGTTTGTTTGTTATGGTCTTCACTCACTGTCTGTTTGTTAAGGTCTTCACTGTCTGTTTGTTATGGTCTTCACTCACTGTCTGTTTGTTTGTTATGGTCTTCACTCACTGTCTGTTTGTTATGGTCTTCACTCACTGTCTGTTTGTTATGGTCTTCACTCACTGTCTGTTTGTTATGGTCTTCACTCTCTGTCTGTTTGTTATGGTCTTCACTGTCTGTTTGTTATGGTCTTCACTCACTGTCTGTTTGTTATGGTCTTCACTCACTGTCTGTTTGTTAAGGTCTTCACTGTCTGTTTGTTATGGTCTTCACTCACTGTCTGTTTGTTATGGTCTTCACTCACTGTCTGTTTGTTATGGTCTTCACTGTCTGTTTGTTATGGTCTTCACTCACTGTCTGTTTGTTATGGTCTTCACTCACTGTCTGTTTGTTATGGTCTTCACTGTCTGTTTGTTATGGTCTTCACTCACTGTCTGTTTGTTAAGGTCTTCACTCACTGTCTGTTTGTTATGGTCTTCACTCACTGTCTGTTTGTTATGGTCTTCACTCTCTGTCTGTTTGTTATGGTCTTCACTGTCTGTTTGTTATGGTCTTCACTCACTGTCTGTTTGTTATGGTCTTCACTCTCTGTCTGTTTGTTATGGTCTTCACTCACTGTCTGTTTGTTATGGTCTTCACTCTCTGTCTGTTTGTTATGGTCTTCACTCTCAAAGCTGCCATCAGAATACTCTTGCGTTACCTTCCACCACTACTGAACCAAATTAGAACTTAGATTTTAAATTACAATGTCAAACCTTTTCTGTCATTGTGTTTCCTCTCTCTCTCTGTCTCTCTATCTGTAGTTGCCATCAGAGACAGCGTCGTTAGATACAGAGTTTCCTATGGCGACGGTGGAGCTCCTCCCCCGGCTGTGTCACATGGTGAAGGGGGAGCTGGGATACGGGTTCAACCTGCACAGTGACAGAACACGGCGAGGACAGTTCATACGCAGCGTGGATCCCGGGTCCCCCGCCCAACACGCAGACCTCAGATCCCGGGACAGGCTGGTGGAGGTAGGGCCAGATCGAGAGAGAGAGAGAGAGAGAGAGAGACAGTCTGTGTGTGTATGTGTGTGTGTGTTACCTTAGACACACACACACACAGATGAGATTAGCTTAGATAAGAGCTTATTACATGGACTTTGGCAGGTTAGGTTACCCTGTAGGGTTAGTGTGGGAGGGAGGGAGGGAGGGAGGGAGGGAGGGTGGGGGTGCATTTGTGTGTGTGTGTGATTCAGGACACATTAGGAATGTGTAGGATGAGAGAAAGAGTGAGAGAGAGAGAGAGAGATATGCTAAATTAAAGTTGCCACGGAGCTTAACGAAATCAGATTACAGATCACTGCCTTCTCTCTCTCGCTTACATCCCAGTCACAGGGTGCTGGAGTCATGTGCTAACTACTGGACAGGTTGTGTAACTGCAGCTTTGTGTAACTTGCTAAAAACCAACTTGGTAGTGATCATATACATCCATTTTTTTTTTGTCACAATTGACATACACACAACATACACACATACATTTAGCAATAAAGCAAGTATCTTCAAATCTAGTTTAAAATCAGTCCTAGATGCATAAATCAGAGATTCTGGATACCTGACAGAGATTCCTGCAGGTCAGTTAAGAACAAATAGTTATTTCCAATGTCTGCCTGTAAAACTACTCCTCTCCTCCCCCAGGTAAATGGAGGCCAATGGTTCAGGCAGCTCTATAAACATTTTACATGTGGCTAATAACATCCATTCACTCATGAATTCATCCTCCTCTCCTCCCCCAGGTGAATGGAGTGAACATCGAGGCGTTGAGACACTCAGAGGTGGTGGCGTTTATACGTGGCGGGGGGGACGAGACACGCCTCCTGGTGGTCGACGCGGAAACAGACGAGCTGTTCAAGAGGCTCGGGGTCACGCCCACCAGCACACATGTCAAAGGTCATCTCTCTCTCTTGCTCTCTCTCTCTCTCTGTGTGTTCTCTCTCTCTCTCTCTCTGTGTGCTCTCTCTCTCTCTCTGTGTGCTCTCTCTCTCTCTGTGTGTTCTCTCTCTCTCTCTCTCTCTCTGTGCTCTCTCTCTCTCTCTCTCTGTGTGCTCTCTCTCTCTCTGTGTGTGCTCTCTCTATCTCTGTGTGTTCTCTCTCTCTCTCTGTGTGCTCTCTCTCTCTCTCTGTGTGCTCTCTCTCTCTCTCTATCTATCTCTCACTCTCGGTGTTCTCTCTCTCTGTGTGCTCTCTCTCTCTCTCTATCTATCTCTCACTCTGTGTTCTCTCTCTCTGTGTGCTCTCTCTCTCTCTCTCTCTCTATCTATCTCTCACTCTCGGTGTTCTCTCTCTCTGTGTGCTCTCTCTCTCTCTATCTATCTCTCACTCTCTGTGTTCTCTCTCTCTGTGTGCTCTCTCTCTCTCTCTCTCTCTCATATTTGCATCTAAACCATTAATGACCACAAACATATTTCAGTTTGAAGGATTCATCTGTAAAGATTTTGTCAAGTTGCTCATGTGGTTTGTTCCTGCGTTCCAGAGGTCTATGTGGACGAGCCAATGACAGACAGCGCCCCACCCACCCCCTCTTCAACCACTGACCTCACTCCAATGGATCCACCAATCATCAACGTCACCCTGATGGGCTCACCAATCACAAATGGCTCGCCCAATTCACAGACCAATTCCCAGTACTCACGTGGCTCGACTACCCAATCAGAATTCAGCAGCTCAGATATGAGCATTCAGGTGAGTGTGTGTGTGTGTGTGTGTGCCTGCGTACGTGTATCTGAATACCTGTATGTATGTGTGTGTGTGTGTGTGCCTGCGTACGTGTATCTGAATACGTGTGTGTGTGTGTGTGTGTGTGTGTGTGTGCATGCCTGCGTACGTGTATCTCTCTAGGTCCCTGAGGATTATGAGCGCCGTGTTTCAGACCCGTTCCTGGACAGCGGTCTGCATCTGAGCCCCACGGCAGCCGAGGCCAAAGAGAGGGCCCAACACGGCAAGAAGAAAGCGCCCCCTATGGACTGGAGCAAGAAACAGGAGATCTTCAGCAACTTCTGAGAACCACACAGAACCACACAGAACCTTCACAACAATGTTCTTAAGTACCTCAAGGTTGGTAAAGGTCTGGCACAGGGACACACCATAACCAATGTTGGCCGTGCGCAGTAGATCATCAGCCCGGAGACAATTTCATTGTGGGAAATTAATAGAAAATGGCAGCCAATGTTCTGTGGTGAGAAGCGATAGGAGGACCCCCCGCTGCTGCTCGGCTGACGTTCGTTATGGTGTGTCATGTGACAGAGCTTCACCAGCCAATGTTTTGTGGTGAGAGGCGATAGGACGACCTCCCGCTGCTGCTCGGCTGCTCGTTATGGTGTGTCATGTGACAGAGCTTCACCAGCCAATCAAGATAAAAGGCTGCAGTGGCTCCGAAACAATTCTGAGAAAAACACAGAAAGCCTCTGTCCCCGGCAGGATCTGAACCCTGGTCTCCCACGGGACAAACCATCATCTTAACCATTAGACAAAGAGGAAATTCCCTGTGTGTCTGAGGGCCAACACTTATTGTGAAGTCACAAGCGGGGCTCCCTCATCACGTGACCATGAGCAGCCATGACCGTCCCATATCTGCTACACCTCCATATACCACTACTATGGATTATTACAGTACCTTAGGATGAGGATAAATCATGTTGAAGTATTTAGCCAGGATAATTGACTCAGTTCCACTTGTTTCCATGGCTCTTGTTTCCATGGCTCTAGTTTCCATGGCTCTTGTTTCCATGGCTCCTAAAGGTTTCTCAGAGCTGTGACTTTACTGAAAGTTTTTTTTTCCTTCTACAGCAACTAGTAAGAAACATTCACTGGCCCAACCGCCACACACCGAACCCCACCTCTTCACCCTCCACAGAAAAACAGGGTGGATTGTTTCCCAAAAGACTGAGATGTGGGCCTGTATCCACAAAGTGTCTCAAAGTAGGAGTACTGATCTAGGATCAGTTTTGAGGTTTTTTTTATGTCATAATGAATACAATAAATTGTATAGGGAAGGATCTGATCCTAGTTTTATTAGATCTCACTGAGGTAAGAACGTCAGGACACCACAACATCCGGGCCGGCTTACAGATGTGACCCCTGTGGCCGAGTCTTCCTCTCACGGACCGGACTTCACGGTCACAGCAGATGCTGCGCTAAGATCTAACTCCAAGGCACAATAAAGAACCCTTTTTGGTTCCAGATAGAACCTCTTGTTCCAAATAGAACTCTTGAAAGGCTGCTGTTTGGAACCTAAAGGGGTTATCGTCTGACCTGACCTGGTTCTTACCTGGAACCTTTTCCAGAGGGTTCAACAGGGACAAATGGTTCTACATAGCCCTTTTGAGAGTATAGAAGCGAGCTTCTCAGATGTATAAATGAGGTACGTAGGAACCACATCAGGTCATAGACACGGACGTCTGAATGATGGACAGACTGAGGGGATGAATCAAAGTCCTCTGACCGTGAGATGAAGAGACGCTGAGAAACAGAGACAAACGCTCAAATGAGTGTGATGGGCGTCACAGAGGTAGAGAAGGAAAGTCCAGGATCTCAATGGGATTTTCAGATGAAGAGATACGAGTTACTGAAGTCCTTTGTAATGAGGGAAGAGGAGACACATTGGGAATTGGGTGCATTGCATTGGGTTGACTGAACTCTACAGCATAAATGTTGCCTAGACTGCAGAGAGAGACTTGTGTCAATGTGTAGGCCAACAAATGCCTGAACGGTTAGCCATTAAGATAAAACCACTATTTATGTGATTATGACTGATTTATATTATTCTGTGATATTATTAGCAATTTGTTTACAAACTGTGTTCTTCTAGTATTTAAATATTTGGTTTTTATTCTGTCACAATTTCCGGTTGGAAAGTAAGACACACCCAGCTAACTTTGTCTGTCTCTGCTGTCCAGAACAGAACTCTGAGTTGAAGGAAGAAATGGGAGGAGCCGGGTTAAGCTCTAGATTTGTTTATATTTTGTGTAATTATATTATTGTTTGTGGTTGAATCCCACTTTCATCGTCCTCAAACATTCATCTCTTTTTAGAGGAATTCATAAATGGACCCATTTTAGTTTGTTTGACTAGTTTGGTTACGAAGCTAAGCTAGTTTCAGTGCAGACCGATGTCTCAGTGCCGGGATTCAATCAGATCAGCGCTAGATCTGCAGTGTAGCACGGATGACATTTAAAGGTAATTGACAATGGAGCCGACATGTGCAGAATTTGCCGTGAATGCGGTCTTCTGCGATCGCGGGAACTTTCCCTTTAAAAGGTGAATAGTGAATCCCGGCCTTACTTTTAATGTGATCATCTCTCCAGTTGTAGATTTGTATCTAATGTAACTAAGTTACTTTTAATGTGATCATCTCTCCAGTTGTAGATTTGTATCTAATGTAACTAAGTTACTTTTAATGTGATCATCTCTCCAGTTGTAGATTTGTATCTAATGTAACTAAGTTACTTTTAATGTGATCATCTCTCCAGTTGTAGATTTGTATCTAATGTAACTGAGTTACTTTTAAATGTGATCATCTCTCCAGTTGTAAATATGAATCTACTGTAACCAAGGCTATTATATGAACACAAAGTGGACTGGACATTAATATGAAATAAAATGACAAAATAAATGTTTAACACTGTCGTTCTGTATTGCTGTAGATGAGCAGTGGTATGGTTTCTCTTTTGTTGCACCATCTCTTCACAATCAATATGATCTAGAATAATTCTTAAATGTGTTTTGAGGGGACATTTTCTCACATATTTTAAAGTGATATATGGTAGATAGATCCCACTTGTCAAAGGCAGTGATGCCAAACATGTGGACATGTGAAAAGTGAAAGCAGGAACAAGTGTATGGTCTCACTAGCTCAGAGATATGCAGTTACATGCTGTGGCCACCAGATGGAGACAACTCCCCAGTCAATGAATTACAGGAGCAGCCTTTATTATTATTATGATAAGCACATTGAACTGCATGTGTTGTAGTTTGATTAAACAGAGATATGCTAAACAGTGGTCTTCTCAGGAGGGTGTAACCGACAGAACATTCAGATAGAAATGTATCATGTAGAACAGACATGATTGCCTGTCCAATAGAACAGAGAATGGTGTGAACTCTATTCAATATATTTCTATCTGCAACGTTCAAAGTATTTCACGTCCCTGAATACACCCCAGAAGTAGGATGAAGTTGCCCATAGACACTGATGTAAGGCCAGCTGTGTATTAGACTCCCCTAATGATTAATGATTGAGTTGTGAGTGGTGTAACCTGATCTGAGACCTGTGTCTAAGGGGGGCCATGCTGCAGGAAGTGATAGAGGAGCCTTAACAACAGAGTTGTGAGCAATGTTCCCTCTAATATTCTTTCCGGGGCTGAGCAAATTTCAGGTCCAGCACGCATTTACTGTGAACACTGAGGCTGTACCAGCTTTAAGTTACAGTTTTACTGTGAACACTGAGGCTCTACCAGCTTTGAGTTACAGATTTACTGTGAACACTGAGGCTGTACCAGCTTTAAGTTACAGTTTTACTGTGAACACTGAGGCTGTACCAGCTTTAAGTTACAGTTTTACTGTGAACACTGAGGCTGTACCAGCTTTAAGTTACAGTTTTACTGTGAACACTGAGGCTGTACCAGCTTTAAGTTACAGTTTTACTGTGAACACTGAGGCTCTACCAGCTTTAAGTTGCAGTTTTAACAGTGGTCAAGTAGGCTACTGTGGCTATTTGATCATAATGTAGGTCTACCATCAAAAACAATGGAGAAAATGCATCCCATAATATTTTAACATGGAAATATCTGTTCTATCATTCAGCCTACAGTAGCAGCCAATGTGTGGTGTTCAATGTAGGCTACATTCTATGAGACGTTTGAAAAACACATTCAGGGCTTGTTGACATGAACCTGTTAATCCACTTGTCCTTTAGACAAGGAGGAGACTGAAAATGTTGTTGAGTCGTTTGATGCAAGAAACCACTTTATGAAATAGAATGCATTATTATTCTCATCCCATTATTACAGAGAATCAGACTAATTATGCTTCCCTCTGCCGATTGGCTACTTAGCTTATTCAAGCCTGTCTCAAAATACAACACTGCCCCTTTAAGACAAAAAAGCTCTTTACCGGAGTCACTTTTCAAATGATGTCTAGAAATGCACACGTGTTGTGTCTTGTAGGAAACAAACACTCCCCCATTGCTGACTCAAACGTATCTATAACTGGGCTGATAACTCACAAACTAGCAAAGGATATGAACAAATGTGCACACGTGACTAAATGCAGCTCTCACTTTGATCTCAAAACAGCTCATCTCCTCACGACCGCTGATTCTGTAAAGACAGTCACGTTCAACGTGAATAGCACATATATGGCAGTGGTTTATTTGCATATAGGCCTACTGCAGCTCTGATTGGTTACGGCGCACCGGTCTGTTTAGATTAGAGTATGTGCATGTCAACGCATTAGAATCCTACTCTGATGAGTTCTGTCTACAACAAAGTCTCTTGAATCGTTGGTTTTGTTTCGGTATGTTGCATTGAACGTAGCTAATAATTACGTTGATTCGATCACAATTCCCACAGTAAAGGGTTGATATTGTTAACTAAGGGGGAAACTAGACAGTTGAGGGAGGTTGAATCTCGTGCTTCTCTGCGCGGCTGATTTTTCTTCTGCGCAGCAGCAGTCCCTGGGGAGCTGCGCACATTGGTTGTGAGTGGTGGAACCTGATCCCAGACCTGTGTCTCAGGGGGCCGTGTTGCAGGAAGTGATAGAGCAGCCTGAACAACAGCTGCTTAATGACACACAGTATCTGCTAGAAGGGGCAACAACAGCAGCTTAATGACACACAGTATCTGCTAGAAGGGGAAACAACAGCATTGAACGAGGACAAACACTGTACAGACAAACAGGAAGTCTAACACATTTACACACATGAAAAGGCAAACACATAAAACAAGTTCACTGTAAACACACAGACACTCTTTCTCTCTCCCTGTAGGTGTGTGCGCTGGTGTGTGTTTACGCGGGTGTGTGCGCTGGTGTGTTTACTCGGGTATGTGTGTGTGTGTGTGTGTGCGATGGTGTGTTTACGCGGGTGTGTGTGTGCGCTGGTGTGTGTTTACGTGTGTGTGTGTAGCGTTCAGCCTCATTTCCCCCCATGACTTTCGTGCTGGTTTATTTAGCTTGATTTTACAAAGCAGCTCTTCACACACACACGCACACACACACACACACACACACACACACACACACACACACACACACACACACACACACACACACACACACACACACACACACACACACACACACACACACTCCACTCTCAACACCATCACGTATTTACCATATATCTGTAGCCTCTAGACTAGAGGGATCATGTTAACACATGGCAATGTATATAGACTGGCAGACAGTCTTTCAACAGCATAGTGTGTGTTGTCTTTCATCAGTGAGGGATTATGAGCAGTAATATAAACTGTACAAGTCAGACAGGAACACGTGGAGACCACCTGTATGTCTCTCTTTACCTCTCTCCTTCATTGTGTCAGTCTCTCTCTTTACCTCTCTCCTTCATTGTCTCAGTCTGTCTCTTTTACCTCTCTCCTTCATTCTCAGTTTGTCTCTCTCTCCTTCATTGTCTGTCTGCCTCTCTCTCTTTACCTCTCTCCTTCATTGTCTCAGTCTGTCTCTCTCTCTTTACCTCTCTCCTTCATTGTCTCAGTCTGTCTCTTTTACCTCTCTCCTTCATTCTCAGTCTGTCTCTCTCTCCTTCATTGTCTCAGTCTCTCTTTCTTTACCTCTCTCCTTCATTGTGTCAGTCTCTCTCTTTCTTTAACTCTCTCCTTCATTTTCTGTCTGTCTCTCTCTCTCTTTACCTCTCTCCTTCATTGTCTCAGTCTCTCTCTTTCTTTACCTCTCTCCTTCATTGTCTCAGTCTGTCTCTCTCTTTACCTCTCTCCTTCATTGTCTCAGTCTGTCTCTCTCTCTTTACCTCTCTCCTCCATTGTCTCAGTCTGTCTCTCTCTCCTTCATTTTCTCAGTCTGTCTCTCTCTTTACCTCTCTCCATTGTCTCTGTCTCTCTCTCTCTACCTCTCTCCTTCATTGTCTCAGTCTGTCTGTCTCTCTCTCTTTACCTCTCTCCTTCATTGTCTCAGTCTGTCTGTCTCTCTCTCTTTACCTCTCTCCTTCATTGTCTCAGTCTCTCTCTCGCTCTTTTTCCCTTTTGTACTTTAAGTATTTGCACATCGTAACAACACTGTGCATAGACATAATGACATTATCTATCTATTATTTTGGAACTTTTGTGAGTGTAATGTTTACTGTTCATTTTTATTGTTTATTTCTCTTCTGTTTATTATCTATTTCACTTGCTTTGGCAATGTTAACATATGTTTCCCATGCCAATAAAGACCCTCGAAGTGTAAAGTTGTACAGTGACTTTAGCCTCATTATGGTGTGGCCTTGACTTGTCTCTTATAGTGTATGGCTGTGCAAACACACACACACACACACACACACACACACACACACACACACACACTTACTCTTTCTCTCTCGCTCTCTCTCTCCGGAGAAAGGAGGACCTATGCCTCTGACGTCAATCAAAATGAATTCCCTTTCCTGTCAGAGCGCGCTGATCGTTGCCTTTGTTCGCACACACATTAGCAGCTCCAGTCCCGTAGTAATAGACGGGTTAACCGAAAACCTTTCTCAGAGCCACCGAAGGGTGCGAGAAGAACGGAGTAAAAACAAGGTCAAAAAATAATAATAATTGTAAATAGTGTTCAGGATTTTTTTCCATTTACAAAACACTGCACCGCGGTAAGTGTCCTATAACCAGAGATGTGGTAGCTTTTTAACACTACTAGGTCTAAATGTCACACGTTGTAGAGCACCTTAAATCTAGTTGAATATATTGGGATGTGAAGGATATTGTTCAATGTAGTAGCAATTTACTCCCCAGTTACTTTATTCCCTTCTTCTCAGTGCTGGAATGCCAAGCGGGCCACGTGCCCTTACCGGTGAATGGAACATGACGCATAGCGCACAGCGCCCTCAGAATTGCTTCGTATTGTGACGAATAGACCGAAACATTCTTCATCTGCAGGAGTACATTTAGTTGAAGGAGGGAGGGGGAAAGGGCATATTTTGGCACGTCCAGGCTGCGCTTAGACGATAGGGTTACTGCGGGGCGCCTGGTGCTGCGCTGCAGCGATAGTCTGTGGTTAGGCGATTGACACACACACACACACACAAGTGGAGGCTGGTGGGAGGAGCTATAGGAACGTAAATGGAACGGAGTCAATCATGTGGTTTGAAGTGTCGTATATCGTTCCATTGACTCCATTCCAGCCATAACAATGAGCCCATCCTCCAATAGCTCCTCCTACCAGCCTCCTCTGACACACACACAGTGAGACTGTTCCCAGTAGCCAGGGGGGTTCCTGGTGAAGTGATTCTGGGACATTTCCAATGGCTGGGGGGGAAACTCTACACAGAACCTGGAAACCTGATACAGTAGGAATATCTGGCAACTCACTCATTCATACCCATTCAGCTTCCCAGACCTGGAAACCTGATATTGTATCACACAGTCTGTCAGGGATTTTCAGTGGCTGGGGGGGAAGAATACCTGAAACCTGGCAACCCCATATTAGCCTGTAGGCTACCTGAACCTGGCAACACCTGATACAGTAAGCGTAGCATACAATCTGGGGGGGACACTACCTGGACCTGGCAACCTCATATTAGCCTATACCTGGACCTGGCAACCTCATATTAACCTATACATGGACCTGGCAACCTCATATTAACCTATACCTGGACCTGGCAACCTCATATTAACCTGGACCTGGCAACCTCATATTAACCTGGACCTGGCAACCTCATATTAGCCTATACCTGGACCTGGCAACCTCATATTAACCTATACCTGGACCTGGCAACCTCATATTAACCTATACCTGGACCTGGCAACCTCATATTAGCCTATACCTGGACCTGGCAACATCATATTAGCCTATACCTGGACCTGGCAACCTCATATTAACCTACACATGGACACCTCATATTAACCTATACCTGGACACCTCATATTAACCTATACCTGGACCTGGCAACCTCATATTAACCTGGACCTGGCAACCTCATATTAGCCTATACCTGGCAACCTCATATTAACCTGGACCTGGCAACCTCATATTAACCTATACCTGGACCTGGCAACCTCATATTAACCTATACATGGACCTGGCAACCTCATATTAACCTATACCTGGACCTGGCAACCTCATATTAACCTGGACCTGGCAACCTCATATTAACCTGGACCTGGCAACCTCATATTAGCCTATACCTGGACCTGGCAACCTCATATTAACCTATACCTGGACCTGGAAACCTCATATTAGCCTATACCTGGACCTGGCAACCTCATATTAGCCTATACCTGGACCTGGCAACCTCATATTAACCTATACCTGGACCTGGCAACCTCATATTAACCTATACCTGGAAACCTCATATTAGCCTATACCTGGACCTGGCAACCTCATATTAGCCTATACCTGGATCTGGCAACCTCATATTAACCTACACATGGACACCTCATATTAACCTATACCTGGACACCTCATATTAACCTATACCTGGACCTGGCAACCTCATATTAACCTGGACCTGGCAACCTCATATTAGCCTATACCTGGCAATCTCATATTAACCTGGACCTGGCAACCTCATATTAACCTATATCTGGACTTGGCAACCTCATTTTAACCTGGACCTGGCTACCTCATATTAACCTATACCTGGTAACCTCACATTAACCTATACCTGGACCTGGTAACCTCATATTAACCTATACCTGGACCTGGTAACCTCACATTAACCTATACCTGGACCTGGCAACCTCATATTAGCCTATACCTGGACCTGGCAACCTCATATTAGCCTATACCTGGACCTGGCAACCTCATATTAACCTACACATGGACACCTCATATTAACCTATACCTGGACACCTCATATTAACCTATACCTGGACCTGGCAACCTCATATTAACCTGGACCTGGCAACCTCATATTAGCCTATACCTGGCAACCTCATATTAACCTGGACCTGGCAACCTCATATTAACCTATATCTGGACTTGGCAACCTCATTTTAACCTGGACCTGGCTACCTCATATTAACCTATACCTGGTAACCTCACATTGACATATACCTGGACCTGGTAACCTCATATTAACCTATACCTGGTAACCTCATATTAACCTATACCTGGACCTGGCAACCTCATATTAACCTATACCTGGACCTGGCAACCTCATATTAACCTATACCTGGACCTGGCAACCTCATACTAGCCTATACCTGGAAACCTCATATTAGCCTATACCTGGACCTGGCAACCTCATATTAGCCTATACCTGGACCTGGCAACCTCATATTAACCTATACTTGGACCTGGCAACCTCATATGAACCTATACCTGGAAACCTCATATTAGCCTATACCTGGACCTGGCAACCTCATATTAGCCTATACCTGGATCTGGCAACCTCATATTAGCCTATACCTGGCAATCTCATATTAACCTGGACCTGGCAACCTCATATTAACCTATATCTGGACTTGGCAACCTCATTTTAACCTGGACCTGGCTACCTCATATTAACCTATACCTGGTAACCTCACATTAACCTATACCTGGACCTGGTAACCTCATATTAACCTATACCTGGACCTGGTAACCTCACATTAACCTATACCTGGACCTGGCAACCTCATATTAACCTATACCTGGACCTGGTAACCTCACATTAACCTATACCTGGACCTGGTTTCTCACATTAACCTATACCTGGACCTGGTAACCTCATATTAACCTATACCTGGACCTGGTAACCTCATATTAACCTATACCTGGACCTGGTAACCTCACATTAACCTATACCTGGACCTGGCAACCTCACATTAACCTATACCTGGACCTGGCAACCTCATATTAACCTATACCTGGACCTGGTAACCTCACATTAACCTATACC
Organism: Oncorhynchus mykiss; assembly: GCF_013265735.2. Classification (NCBI taxonomy): domain Eukaryota; kingdom Metazoa; phylum Chordata; class Actinopteri; order Salmoniformes; family Salmonidae; genus Oncorhynchus; species Oncorhynchus mykiss. The sequence continues at coordinate 3,979,775 of NC_048577.1, forward strand.
TGGACCTGGTAACCTCATATTAACCTATACCTGGACCTGGTAACCTCACATTAACTTATACCTGGACCTGGTAACCTCATATTAACCTATACCTGGACCTGGTAACCTCACATTAACCTATACCTGGACCTGGTTTCTCACATTAACCTATACCTGGACCTGGTAACCTCATATTAACCTATACCTGGACCTGGTAACCTCATATTAACCTATACCTGGACCTAGTAACCTCACATTAACCTATACCTGGACCTGGTAACCTCATATTAACCTATACCTGGACCTGGTAACCTCATATTAGCCTATATCTGGACCTGGTAACCTCACATTAACCTATACCTGGACCTGGCAACCTCATATTAACCTATACCTGGACCTGGCAACCTCACATTAACCTATACCTGGTAACCTCATATTAACCTATACCTGGACCTGGTAACCTCATATTAACCTATACCTGTTAAGCTCATATTAACCTATACCTGGACCTGGTAACCTCATATTAACCTATACCTGTTAAGCTCATATTAACCTATACCTGGACCTGGTAACCTCACATTAACCTATACCTGGACCTGGTTTATCATATTAACCTATACCTGGACCTGGTAACCTCACATTAACCTATACCTGGACCTGGTAACCTCACATTAACCTATACCTGGTAACCTCACATTAACCTATACCTGGACCTGGTAACCTCACATTAACCTATACCTGGACCTGGTAACCTCACATTAACCTATACCTGGTAACCTCACATTAACCTATACCTGGACCTGGTAACCTCACATTAACCTATACCTGGACCTGGCAACCTCATATTAACCTGTACCTGGACCTGGTAACCTCACATTAACCTATACCTGGACCTGGTAACCTCACATTAACCTATACCTGGACCTGGTAACCTCACATTAACCTATACCTGGACCTGGTAACCTCATATTAACCTATACCTGGACCTGGTAACCTCACATTAACCTATACCTGGACCTGGCAACCTCATATTAACCTATACCTGGACCTGGTAACCTCACATTAACCTATACCTGGACCTGGTAACCTCATATTAACCTATACCTGGACCTGGCAACCTCATATTAACCTATATCTGGACCTGGTAACCTCACATTAACCTATACCTGGACCTGGCAACCTCATATTAACCTATACCTGGACCTGGCAACCCTCACATTAACCTATACCTGGTAACCTCATATTAACCTATACCTGGACCTGGTAACCTCATATTAACCTATACCTGTTAAGCTCATATTAACCTATACCTGGACCTGGTAACCTCACATTAACCTATACCTGGACCTGGTTTCTCATATTAACCTATACCTGGACCTGGTAACCTCACATTAACCTATACCTGGACCTGGTAACCTCACATTAACCTATACCTGGACCTGGTAACCTCACATTAACCTATACCTGGACCTGGTAACCTCACATTAACCTATACCTGGACCTGGTAACCTCATATTAACCTATACCTGGACCTGGTAACCTCACATTAACCTATACCTGGTAACCTCACATTAACCTATACCTGGACCTGGTAACCTCACATTAACCTATACCTGGACCTGGCAACCTCATATTAACCTGTACCTGGACCTGGTAACCTCACATTAACCTATACCTGGACCTGGTAACCTCACATTAACCTATACCTGGACCTGGTAACCTCACATTAATCTATACCTGGACCTGGTAACCTCATATTAACCTATACCTGGACCTGGTAACCTCACATTAACCTATACCTGGTAACCTCACATTAACCTATACCTGGACCTGGTAACCTCACATTAACCTATACCTGGACCTGGTAACCTCACATTAACCTATACCTGGACCTGGCTACCTCATATTAACCTATACCTGGACCTGGTAACCTCACATTAACCTATACCTGGACCTGGTAACCTCACATTAACCTATACCTGTTAAGCTCATATTAACCTATACCTGGACCTGGTAACCGCATATTAACCTATACCTGTTAAGCTCATATTAACCTATACCTGGACCTGGTAACCTCATATTAACATATACCTGTTAAGCTCATATTAACCTATACCTGGACCTGGTAACCTCATATTAACCTATACCTGTTAAGCTCATATTAACCTATACCTGGACCTGGTAACCTCACATTAACCTATACCTGGACCTGGTAACCTCATATTAACCTATACCTGGACCTGGTAACCTCATATTAGCCTATATCTGGACCTGGTAACCTCACATTAACCTATACCTGGACCTGGCAATCTCATATTAACCTATACCTGGACCTGGCAACCTCACATTAACCTATACCTGGTAACCTCATATTAACCTATACCTGGACATAGTAACCTCATATTAACCTATACCTGTTAAGCTCATATTAACATATACCTGGACCTGGTAACCTCATATTAACCTATACCTGTTAAGCTCATATTAACCTATACCTGGACCTGGTAACCTCACATTAACCTATACCTGGACCTGGTTTCTCATATTAACCTATACCTAGACCTGGTAACCTCACATTAACCTATACCTGGACCTGGTAACCTCACATTAACCTATACCTGGACCTGGTAACCTCACATTAACCTATACCTGGACCTGGTAACCTCACATTAACCTATACCTGGACCTGGTAACCTCACATTAACCTATACCTGGACCTGGTAACCTCACATTAACCTATACCTGGACCTGGTAACCTCATATTAACCTATACCTGGACCTGGTAACCTCACATTAACCTATACCTGGTAACCTCACATTAACCTATACCTGGACCTGGTAACCTCACATTAACCTATACCTGGACCTGGCAACCTCATATTAACCTGTACCTGGACCTGGTAACCTCACATTAACCTATACCTGGACCTGGTAACCTCACATTAACCTATACCTGGACCTGGCAAACTCATATTAACCTATACCTGGACCTGGTAACCTCACATTAACCTATACCTGGACCTGGTAACCTCATATTAACCTATACCTGTTAAGCTCATATTAACCTATACCTGGACCTGGTAACCTCATATTAACCTATACCTGTTAAGCTCATATTAACCTATACCTGGACCTGGTAACCTCACATTAACCTATACCTGGACCTGGTTTCTCATATTAACCTATACCTGGACCTGGTAACCTCACATTAACCTATACCTGGACCTGGTAACCTCACATTAACCTATACCTGGTAACCTCACATTAACCTATACCTGGACCTGGTAACCTCACATTAACCTATACCTGGACCTGGTAACCTCACATTAACCTATACCTGGACCTGGTAACCTCACATTAACCTATACCTGGACCTGGTAACCTCATATTAACCTATACCTGGTAACCTCACATTAACCTATACCTGGTAACCTCACATTAACCTATACCTGGACCTGGTAACCTCACATCAACCTATACCTGGACCTGGCAACCTCATATTAACCTGTACCTGGACCTGGTAACCTCACATTAACCTATACCTGGACCTGGTAACCTCACATTAACCTATACCTGGACCTGGTAACCTCATATTAACCTATACCTGGACCTGGTAACCTCACATTAACCTATACCTGGTAACCTCACATTAACCTATACCTGGACCTGGTAACCTCACATTAACCTATACCTGGTAACCTCACATTAACCTATACCTGGACCTGGCAACCTCATATTAACCTGTACCTGGACCTGGTAACCTCACATTAACCTATACCTGGACCTGGCAACCTCATATTAACCTATACCTGGACCTGGTAACCTCACATTAACCTATACCTGGACCTGGTAACCTCATATTAACCTATACCTGGACCTGGTAACCTCACATTAACCTATACCTGGTAACCTCACATTAACCTATACCTGGACCTGGTAACCTCACATTAACCTGTACCTGGTAACCTCACATTAACCTATACCTGGACCTGGCAACCTCATATTAACCTATACCTGGACCTGGTAACCTCACATTAACCTATACCTGGACCTGGTAACCTCATATTAACCTATACCTGGACCTGGTAACCTCATATTAACCTATATCTGGACCTGGTAACCTCACATTAACCTATACCTGGACCTGGCAACCTCATATTAACCTATACCTGGACCTGGCAACCTCACATTAACCTATACCTGGTAACCTCATATTAACCTATACCTGGACCTGGTAACCTCATATTAACCTATACCTGTTAAGCTCATATTAACCTATACCTGGACCTGGTAACCTCATATTAACCTATACCTGTTAAGCTCATATTAACCTATACCTGGACCTGGTAACCTCACATTAACCTATACCTGGACCTGGTTTCTCATATTAACCTATACCTGGACCTGGTAACCTCACATTAACCTATACCTGGACCTGGTAACCTCACATTAACCTATACCTGGACCTGGTAACCTCACATTAACCTATACCTGGACCTGGTAACCTCACATTAACCTATACCTGGACCTGGTAACCTCACATTAACCTATACCTGGACCTGGTAACCTCACATTAACCTATACCTGGACCTGGTAACCTCATATTAACCTATACCTGGTAACCTCACATTAACCTATACCTGGTAACCTCACATTAACCTATACCTGGACCTGGTAACCTCACATTAACCTATACCTGGACCTGGCAACCTCATATTAACCTGTACCTGGACCTGGTAACCTCACATTAACCTATACCTGGACCTGGTAACCTCACATTAACCTATACCTGGACCTGGTAACCTCATATTAACCTATACCTGGACCTGGTAACCTCACATTAACCTATACCTGGTAACCTCACGTTAACCTATACCTGGACCTGGTAACCTCACATTAACCTATACCTGGACCTGGTAACCTCACATTAACCTATACCTGGACCTGGTAACCTCATATTAACCTATACCTGGTAACCTCACATTAACCTATACCTGGTAACCTCACATTAACCTATACCTGGACCTGGCAACCTCATATTAACCTGTACCTGGACCTGGTAACCTCACATTAACCTATACCTGGACCTGGCAACCTCATATTAACCTATACCTGGACCTGGTAACCTCACATTAACCTATACCTGGACCTGGTAACCTCATATTAACCTATACCTGGACCTGGTAACCTCATATTAACCTATATATGGACCTGGTAACCTCACATTAACCTATACCTGGACCTGGCAACCTCATTTTAACCTATACCTGGACCTGGCAACCTCACATTAACCTATACCTGGTAACCTCATATTAACCTATACCTGGACCTGGTAACCTCATATTAACCTATACCTGTTAAGCTCATATTAACCTATACCTGGACCTGGTAACCTCATATTAACCTATACCTGTTAAGCTCATATTAACCTATACCTGGACCTGGTAACCTCACATTAACCTATACCTGGACCTGGTAACCTCACATTAACCTATACCTGGACCTGGTAACCTCACATTAACCTATACCTGGACCTGGTAACCTCACATTAACCTATACCTGGACCTGGTAACCTCACATTAACCTATACCTGGACCTGGTAACCTCACATTAACCTATACCTGGACCTGGTAACCTCATATTAACCTATACCTGGACCTGGTAACCTCACATTAACCTATACCTGGTAACCTCACATTAACCTATACCTGGACCTGGTAACCTCACATTAACCTATACCTGGACCTGGCAACCTCATATTAACCTGTACCTGGACCTGGTAACCTCACATTAACCTATACCTGGACCTGGTAACCTCACATTAACCTATACCTGGACCTGGTAACCTCATATTAACCTATACCTGGACCTGGTAACCTCACATTAACCTATACCTGGTAACCTCACATTAACCTATACCTGGACCTGGTAACCTCACATTAACCTATACCTGGACCTGGTAACCTCACATTAACCTATACCTGGACCTGGCTACCTCATATTAACCTATACCTGGACCTGGTAACCTCACATTAACCTATACCTGGACCTGGTAACCTCACATTAACCTATACCTGGACCTGGTAACCTCATATTAACCTATACCTGGACCTGGTAACCTCACATTAACCTATACCTGGTAACCTCACATTAACCTATACCTGGACCTGGTAACCTCACATTAACCTATACCTGGTAACCTCACATTAACCTATACCTGGACCTGGCAACCTCATATTAACCTGTACCTGGACCTGGTAACCTCACATTAACCTATACCTGGACCTGGCAACCTCATATTAACCTATACCTGGACCTGGTAACCTCACATTAACCTATACCTGGACCTGGCAACCTCATATTAACCTGTACCTGGACCTGGTAACCTCACATTAACCTATACCTGGACCTGGTAACCTCACATTAACCTATACCTGGACCTGGTAACCTCATATTAACCTATACCTGGACCTGGTAACCTCACATTAACCTATACCTGGTAACCTCACATTAACCTATACCTGGACCTGGTAACCTCACATTAACCTATACCTGGTAACCTCACATTAACCTATACCTGGACCTGGCAACCTCATATTAACCTGTACCTGGACCTGGTAACCTCACATTAACCTATACCTGGACCTGGCAACCTCATATTAACCTATACCTGGACCTGGTAACCTCACATTAACCTATACCTGGACCTGGTAACCTCATATTAACCTATACCTGGACCTGGTAACCTCATATTAACCTATATCTGGACCTGGTAACCTCACATTAACCTATACCTGGACCTGGCAACCTCATATTAACCTATACCTGGACCTGGCAACCTCACATTAACCTATACCTGGTAACCTCATATTAACCTATACCTGGACCTGGTAACCTCATATTAACCTATACCTGTTAAGCTCATATTAACCTATACCTGGACCTGGTAACCTCATATTAACCTATACCTGTTAAGCTCATATTAACCTATACCTGGACCTGGTAACCTCACATTAACCTATACCTGGACCTGGTTTCTCATATTAACCTATACCTGGACCTGGTAACCTCACATTAACCTATACCTGGACCTGGTAACCTCACATTAACCTATACCTGGACCTGGTAACCTCACATTAACCTATACCTGGACCTGGTAACCTCACATTAACCTATACCTGGACCTGGTAACCTCACATTAACCTATACCTGGACCTGGTAACCTCACATTAACCTATACCTGGACCTGGTAACCTCATATTAACCTATACCTGGTAACCTCACATTAACCTATACCTGGTAACCTCACATTAACCTATACCTGGACCTGGTAACCTCACATTAACCTATACCTGGACCTGGCAACCTCATATTAACCTGTACCTGGACCTGGTAACCTCACATTAACCTATACCTGGACCTGGTAACCTCACATTAACCTATACCTGGTAACCTCACGTTAACCTATACCTGGACCTGGTAACCTCACATTAACCTATACCTGGACCTGGTAACCTCACATTAACCTATACCTGGACCTGGTAACCTCATATTAACCTATACCTGGTAACCTCACATTAACCTATACCTGGTAACCTCACATTAACCTATACCTGGACCTGGCAACCTCATATTAACCTGTACCTGGACCTGGTAACCTCACATTAACCTATACCTGGACCTGGCAACCTCATATTAACCTATACCTGGACCTGGTAACCTCACATTAACCTATACCTGGACCTGGTAACCTCATATTAACCTATACCTGGACCTGGTAACCTCATATTAACCTATATCTGGACCTGGTAACCTCACATTAACCTATACCTGGACCTGGCAACCTCATATTAACCTATACCTGGACCTGGCAACCTCACATTAACCTATACCTGGTAACCTCATATTAACCTATACCTGGACCTGGTAACCTCATATTAACCTATACCTGTTAAGCTCATATTAACCTATACCTGGACCTGGTAACCTCATATTAACCTATACCTGTTAAGCTCATATTAACCTATACCTGGACCTGGTAACCTCACATTAACCTATACCTGGACCTGGTAACCTCACATTAACCTATACCTGGACCTGGTAACCTCACATTAACCTATACCTGGACCTGGTAACCTCACATTAACCTATACCTGGACCTGGTAACCTCACATTAACCTATACCTGGACCTGGTAACCTCACATTAACCTATACCTGGACCTGGTAACCTCATATTAACCTATACCTGGACCTGGTAACCTCACATTAACCTATACCTGGTAACCTCACATTAACCTATACCTGGACCTGGTAACCTCACATTAACCTATACCTGGACCTGGCAACCTCATATTAACCTGTACCTGGACCTGGTAACCTCACATTAACCTATACCTGGACCTGGTAACCTCACATTAACCTATACCTGGACCTGGTAACCTCATATTAACCTATACCTGGACCTGGTAACCTCACATTAACCTATACCTGGTAACCTCACATTAACCTATACCTGGACCTGGTAACCTCACATTAACCTATACCTGGACCTGGTAACCTCACATTAACCTATACCTGGACCTGGCTACCTCATATTAACCTATACCTGGACCTGGTAACCTCACATTAACCTATACCTGGTAACCTCACGTTAACCTATACCTGGACCTGGTAACCTCACATTAACCTATACCTGGACCTGGTAACCTCACATTAACCTATACCTGGACCTGGTAACCTCATATTAACCTATACCTGGTAACCTCACATTAACCTATACCTGGTAACCTCACATTAACCTATACCTGGACCTGGCAACCTCATATTAACCTGTACCTGGACCTGGTAACCTCACATTAACCTATACCTGGACCTGGCAACCTCATATTAACCTATACCTGGACCTGGTAACCTCACATTAACCTATACCTGGACCTGGTAACCTCATATTAACCTATACCTGGACCTGGTAACCTCATATTAACCTATATCTGGACCTGGTAACCTCACATTAACCTATACCTGGACCTGGCAACCTCATTTTAACCTATACCTGGACCTGGCAACCTCACATTAACCTATACCTGGTAACCTCATATTAACCTATACCTGGACCTGGTAACCTCATATTAACCTATACCTGTTAAGCTCATATTAACCTATACCTGGACCTGGTAACCTCATATTAACCTATACCTGTTAAGCTCATATTAACCTATACCTGGACCTGGTAACCTCACATTAACCTATACCTGGACCTGGTAACCTCACATTAACCTATACCTGGACCTGGTAACCTCACATTAACCTATACCTGGACCTGGTAACCTCACATTAACCTATACCTGGACCTGGTAACCTCACATTAACCTATACCTGGACCTGGTAACCTCACATTAACCTATACCTGGACCTGGTAACCTCATATTAACCTATACCTGGACCTGGTAACCTCACATTAACCTATACCTGGTAACCTCACATTAACCTATACCTGGACCTGGTAACCTCACATTAACCTATACCTGGACCTGGTAACCTCACATTAACCTATACCTGGACCTGGCAACCTCATTTTAACCTATACCTGGACCTGGCAACCTCACATTAACCTATACCTGGTAACCTCATATTAACCTATACCTGGACCTGGTAACCTCATATTAACCTATACCTGGACCTGGTAACCTCACATTAACCTATACCTGGTAACCTCACATTAACCTATACCTGGACCTGGTAACCTCACATTAACCTATACCTGGACCTGGTAACCTCACATTAACCTATACCTGGACCTGGCTACCTCATATTAACCTATACCTGGACCTGGTAACCTCACATTAACCTATACCTGGACCTGGTAACCTCACATTAACCTATACCTGGACCTGGTAACCTCACATTAACCTATACCTGGACCTGGTAACCTCATATTAACCTATACCTGGACCTGGTAACCTCACATTAACCTATACCTGGACCTGGTAACCTCACATTAACCTATACCTGGACCTGGTAACCTCACATTAACCTATACCTGGACCTGGTAACCTCACATTAACCTATACCTGGACCTGGTAACCTCACATTAACCTATACCTGGACCTGGTAACCTCACATTAACCTATACCTGGACCTGGTAACCTCACATTAACCTATACCTGGACCTGGTAACCTCATATTAACCTATACCTGGACCTGGTAACCTCATATTAACCTATACCTGGACCTGGTAACCTCATATGAACCTATACCTGGACCTGGTAACCTCACATTAACCTATACCTGGACCTGGTAACCTCATATTAACCTATACCTGGACCTGGTAACCTCATATTAACCTGGACCTGGCAACCTCATATTAACCTATACCTGGACCTGGTAACCTCATATTAACCTATACCTGGACTTGGTAACCTCATATTAACCTGGACCTGGCAACACCTGATGCTGTATCATATAATTAACCATTAGGTTTCCTCTGCCCTCTCGGTGCTGCTGGTGTAGTGTGAGGTGTAACCCTGTCCTCTGTAGCAATGGGACTTTGCCCACATGTGAAGTGTGGGTGTGTCTCATGTTCACAGTGGCTAAATGACATTGCCCGGGGGGGGGGGTCTATGTGCTGGAGGTCCATTAGTGTCCCCCTATAATAATAGATGCCATTTAGCAGATTCTTTTATCCAAAGCCACTCACAGTCATGCATACATTGTATGTATCGATCCCACTATCCTTCCCTTGAAAGCGCCATGCTCTAACTGAGCTACAGAGTCTCTCTCTCTCTCTCTGACACACACACGCAGCTCTCTAACTGAGCTACAGAGTATCTCTCACACACACAAACTGAGCTACAGAGTCTCTCTCTCACTCACACACGTGTGTGTCGTAGTTCTCTGTGTACAGGAAACTGCTGTCTGTGTTCCCAGACAGGATGTGACATCATTACCAAATGAATGAGGTGTGGAACATGACAAAAGTGTCTTTCTCAGTCTGACACTCCTTTCCTTCCTCTCTCTCCTTTCCTTCCTCTCTCTCCTTTCCTTCCTCTCTCTCCTTTCCTTCCTCTCTCTCCTTTCCTCTCTCTCTCTCCTTTCCTTCCTTTCTCTCTCCTTTCCTTCCTTTCTCTCTCCTTTCCTTCCTTTCTCTCCTTTCCTTCCTTTCTCTCCTTTCCTTCCTTTCTCTCCTTTCCTTCCTCTCTCTCTCCTTTCCTTCCTCTCGCTCTCTCCTTTCCTTCCTCTCTCTCTCTCTCCTTTCCTTCCTCTCTCTCCTTTCCTTCCTTTCTCTCTCCTTTCCTTCCTTTCTCTCCTTTCATTCCTCTCTCTCTCCTTTCCTTCCTCTCTCTCTCCTTTCCTTCCTCTCTCTCTCTCCTTTCCTTCCTCTCTCTCTCCTTTCCTTCCTCTCTCTCCTTTCCTGTAAAACAGAGACACACAACAGACAGATCTGTCATGGCTCACATTCACCCGGCGTGGAAACATACACAGGGTGGCGTCCTAAATCACACCCGATTCCCTTTTTACTGCACTACTTTCAGAGCCCTGTGGACCCTGGTCAACAGTAGGGCACTGTATAGGGAATAGGGTGCAGACTGGGACACACTACAGGTTCTACGCAGCCGCAGTTCAAAGGTTATGACATTAACATAACAAGGAGGAAACAGTTGGAAAGATTGGAAGAAGAAACTTTTTGTATTTATTTCCACAAAGAAATGAGTTGAATGTTTGTAGAGATTGACATAGAAATGAGTTGAATGTTTGTAGAGATTGACATAGAAATGAGTTGAATGTTTGTAGAGATTGACATAGAAATGAGTTGAATGTTTGTAGAGATTGACATAGAAATGAGTTGAATGTTTGTAGAGATTGACATAGAAATGAGTTGAATGTTTGTAGAGATTGACATAGAAATGAGTTGAATGTTTGTAGAGATTGACATAGAAATGAGTTGAATGTTTGTAGAGATTGACATAGAAATGAGTTGAATGTTTGTAGAGATTGACATAGAAATGAGTTGAATGTTTGTAGAGATTGACATAGAAATGAGTTGAATGTTTGTAGAGATTGACATAGAAATGAGTTGAATGTTTGTAGAGATTGACATAGAAATGAGTTGAATGTTTGTAGAGATTGACATAGAAATGAGTTGAATGTTTGTAGAGATTGACATAGAAATGAGTTGAATGTTTGTAGAGATTGACATAGAAATGAGTTGAATGTTTGTAGAGATTGACATAGAAATGAGTTGAATGTTTGTAGAGATTGACATAGAAACGAGTTGAATGTTTGTAGAGATTGACACAGGCAGCAGTCCATTGAAATACTGGAGCACATTAAAGTCATTCTGCAAAACTTGAACAAGTAAGATCATGCTTGTTTCTACAGCCTTCCCCTCCTCCCCCTCAGTCTTCCCTCCCTCCCCTATGTTCCTCCCCCTCAGTCTTCCCTCCCTTCCCCATGTTCCTCCCCCTCAGTCTTCCCTCCCTCCCCTATGTTCCTCCCCCTCAGTCTTCCCTCCCTCCCCCTCAGTCTTCCCTCCCTCCCCTATGTTCCTCCCCCTCAGTCTTCCCTCAATAAGCCTTAAGTTCTATAAGTTAGTAAATAAGTTAGAGCCCTCATTTACTAAAGACACTTGATTGCGTTTATTAATGAACCAATTAAGTCATCACAATATCATAACGAGTCCAAAACGATCTACTACAGAACATTGAAACCTGACAAAAAAAAAACATCTTTAAATACATTTGAATGAATACAAAAAGCTAAAATCTAAACTGATAAAATGATAGAAATAGAGATAGCAGAATGGGGGAGATGTAGATTGTCTTTGTTGAATGGTACATTGATTAGTTTATCGCTTCTATGATCACAGTCCTGGTCAGTCCGTCATCTATACATCTGTGCAAAATGTGTCCAAATTCACTGAAGCTGAGATAATATGGATATTAAAGGGGAAGTTCAGGATTTTACAACTTAATGTTAGATTGTTCCTCACCCTGAAAGTATTCAATGGTTCAGGAGAAACTGAAGTCCCTGGTTCGATTTCTTTTTATAACAGCCAGCTAACTTTAAAAGCCAAAGGCCAAAATACTGAACGTCCCCTTTAAATGACACTAAGGCTGGGATTCATTCAAATCCTCATTAGATCTGCCTCATGACATTTAAAGGTCATTTCCAATTGAGCTGACATAAGCAGACCGTGAATGAGGTCTCCACGAACGTGGGAACATTGTCTTTAAAAAGGTGTCGATCGGATCGAATCCGGGCCTCATACTGCTGACAACCTCACAGCTGTCTATACTGTACATAAAGTTGGCTAGAGGGCACACATTCAATAACGGTTTCTGTTCAAGTGCACCCTCTATCCAACTCTATGATAGTGTCTGTGCCTTCGTACAAAATGGCAACATTCCCTTTAAAATGCACTACTTTTGACCAGAGCCCTATGAGGAATATATATAGGGAATAGAGTGGTATTTGGGACGGAGGATGTTGCCGTCTGTCTGTATGAGTCCTCGCTCCGCTGTCCTGTTGGAGGGACATTGTGCTCTTATCTTGGAACAAAGTGAAGACAAGTTAAAAGGATAACAACACTATTCTCACACACACACACACAGTAGGCTAGTTCCAGCTACAACCTCTTCTCCCTAGAAAACACAAAACGTACACAGTCGGTCGCTGTAAAAGTGACGATTACTCGCAGTTTCACTAACTTTTTATTTGCCATTTTCGTATTCCTGCTTTTGTTCCCCCAGTAAGTAAGAGACAACAGAGCTTTTGTTCCCCCAGTAAGAGACAACAGAGCTTTTGTTCCCCCAGTAAGTAAGAGACAACAGAGCTTTTGTTCCCCCAGTAAGAGACAACAGAGCTTTTGTTCCCCCAGTAAGTAAGAGACAACAGAGCTTTTGTTCCCCCAGTAAGAGACAAAAGAGCTTTTGTTCCCCCAGTAAGAGACAAAAGAGCTTTTGTTCCCCCAGTAAGTAAGAGACAACAGAACACGGACGGTAGAATTCAGATGTCCTTTATGAGGGAAGTTTTAAAAAAAATCCTTAATACAAAAATTAAAAAATTAAAAGTGCAAAACCACAAAACTAAAAATAAACAAATGTGTTGTTTGTGTTCATTTAAGCTCACCATGGAAACTAAAAAAAAACAGCAGCAGCAAATGAAAAAAATAATAAACAAAAAGCAACAAAATATGGACCTCTTGTAACACGTTATCAGGATAAACAGTTCTGGGTTCAATCTCTTTCCTCCAGACATCACTATGGCAACACACACACACACACACACACAGTTGGTCACAGTTTACAGGCGGAGGACAATAGGGTGGGAGGAGTCAAGTGTTAAATCGTTACCTTATTAAAACAATCAACAGTGTCACGTACGGTAAACAAATAGGTAAACAAACGCAGACACGACACACAAACAGGTACAAGTAGAGACGAGAGGCTGTGATCTGTAGTTTCCTAACTTTACGTAAGAATAACAGGTATTATTAAAGCCCTATTCCTCTTATAATGATGACTCGTATGAACCAAGAGGTTAGTTATCCCCTGTCTATCTAGAAGAGAACATGATAATTATCTCATGAGATTTATATGGAAGAAAGCATTCCTTAGGGAAAAGGACAGAAACCAAAACATGCTTGGTGGAGGAGAGATCAGCAGTGAACCAGTGATTGAGTAATAACAGGAGGAATATTAATTCATATAGAAGATCCTTTACCCCGGAAAAAAACAGCTATCTCCCAGAAATAAACAGAGGCTAGACACCTACCTGTCTGTCCCCAACACCCTGTCTGTCCCCAACACGCTGTCTGTCCCTCACTGACTGTTAATCCCTTACTGGTAGTGTCGGAGTCTGACTAGTGTAACAGCGCCATCTACACAAAGCTCTAGGTATTGCAAGTGTGCGTGTCTTACTGTGGGAGTGCCTGTCAGTCTCTCCGTCTATGGCTCTCTGTGTGGTGGATTTTTTCTGATTTAAATCTGTTAAGTCTCTTTCCCTCTTCTGTAGTCTAGCTGGCCTCTACCTGACCTCTACCTACCTCTCTCTACTATAGTCTAGCTGGCCTCTACCTGACCTCTACCTACCTCTCTCTACTATAGTCTAGCTGGCCTCTCTACCTACCTCTCTACTGCAGTCTACCTGGCCCCTACCTACCTCTCTCTACTATAGTCTAGCTGGCCTCTCTACCTACCTCTCTCTTCTGTCGTCTAGCTGGCCCCTACCTACCTCTCTACTGCAGTCTAGCTGGCCCCTACCTACCTCTCTACTGCAGTCTAGCTGGCCCCTACCTACCTCACTCTACTGTAGTCTAGTTGGCCCCTACCTACCTCACTCTACTGTAGTCTAGCTGGCCCCTACCTACCCCTCTCTACTGCAGTCTAGCTGGCCTCTCTACCTACCCCTCTACTGCAGTCTAGCTGGCCTCTCTACCTACCCCTCTCTACTGTAGTCTAGCTGGCCCCTACCTACCCCTCTCTACTGCAGTCTAGCTGGCCCCTACCTACCCCGCTCTACTGCAGTCTAGCTGGGCCCCTACCTACTGCAGTCTAGCTGGCCCCTACCTACCCCTCTCTACTGCAGTCTAGCTGGCACCTACCTACCCCCCTCTCTACTGCAGTCTAGCTGGCCCCTACCTACCCCTCTCTACTGCAGTCTAGCTGGCCCCTACCTACCCCTCTCTACTGCAGTCTAGCTGGCCCCTACCTACCCCGCTACTGCAGTCTAGCTAGCCCCTACCTACCCCTCTCTACTGCAGTCTAGCTGGCCCCTACCTACCCCTCTCTACCGCAGTCTAGCTGGCCCCTACCTACCTCTCTCTACTGCAGTCTAGCTGGCCCCTACCTACCTCTCTCTACTGTAGTCTAGCTGGCCCCTACCTACCTCTCTCTCTACTGTAGTCTAGCTGGCCCCTACCTACCCCTCTACTGTAGTCTAGCTGGCCCCTACCTACCCCTCTCTACTGTAGTCTAGCTGGCCCCTACCTACCTCTCTTTCCCTCACTCTTCATTCTCTATCTGTCCCTACCTGTTTCTGCGTTGGAACCTTTTCCTTCTGAATGTAGGTACCCCCCTCTCTCTGTCCCTACCTTAGTTGGTTTCTCTGTGTTGGTTGGGTCCCCTTAATCTTTAATCTAGAGGTGTCCCCCTGTCCCTCCCCAAGTCCCGCCCACCCTCCCGCTATGGAGAAATACATAGGGCGTGGGGGCCGTCTGTCAGGGGGAGCGGCCAATGGCGTGATGGGTCCCTCTCCCCCCTCCCCCCAGATCAGTTCAGGGCATTAACACAGATGGATGAGATTCCTTTTCACCTTCTTCCTCTACTACTGGCTCACCTGGAGAGGGAAGGAGGGTGAGAGAGAGAGGGAAGGAGGGTGAGAGAGAGAAGGAGGGGGGGAGAGAGAGGGAAGGAGGGGGGAGAGAGAGGGAAGGAGGGGGGAGAGAGAGGGAAGGAGGGGGGAGAGAGAGGGAAGGAGGGGGGAAGAGAGAGGGAAGGAGGGGGAGAGAGAGAGGGAAGGAGGGGGAGAGAGAGAGAGGGAAGGAGAGGGAGAGCGGGAAGGAGGGGGATGGATGAAGATTTCTGGATGAGGATCACAACCAGGAAGTGCCATCTAAAAGTGTGACAGAATTAACATTGGAATGGTGATATTTAAAGCGAGTGTGTACCTGATGTTAGGTTAGGGGGGGTTTCTACACGCCGTAGCAGGCAGACAGTCTCTCCTTCAGCTGGGGGGGAAACTGTTCTGAGAACTGCTGCCAGTTCTCCTCTCCTACCTGGTCCTTAAAACCATGGAGGATCTGGGGGGGGGGGGGGGGGGAGAGAGAGAAAATACTTTGATTCCTCAACAAAGAAATGACAACAGAAACAATGTCTGAAATAATTCTCTACTATTATGGTTAACATCCCACTATCATTCAGTCTACACACACACACACAGAGAGAGAGACACACACACACACACACACGGATCTGGGCCAAGCAAAGCTTTTCCCAGGATGTGTCCTAAACGGCAGCCTTTCCCTTCCACTGTACACTACAGACGTGCAGATCAAGGGAACCAGGTGCCATCTGGAACAGAGCGTTGGGTCCTCCACACACCTTGTAGAACATGTCTCTCAGGTCGTCTTTAGGGCTGACCCAGGACGCCACGGCATCACAGAAGAAGATGAAGTCCTGCAGAGAGACACATTCTGTCATTTCAACCTACAGAAGGACCGTGTCTCCATGTAGAGGTCTGCTCTCTTCATACCACAACCCCTGCTGCCGACTTCCTGTCTGACTCCCAACACCTGGTCCCAAACCCAACCGCAGTGCTACAATGTGATTTTAGGTGTGTGACGCAGCTCACTTGCCAAGACATGGTTGCAGCAACTTAAGCACCCGACAGGCAATATCAACCAGACCAAAACAACTTCAACAAGTTAACTGACCAGAGACGGTCACCTGGCCCATTCTATTAGCCTGTCTGTATTAGCCGGTCTGTATTAGCCGGTCTGTATTAGCCGGTCTGTATTAGCCGGTCTGTATTAGCCGGTCTGTATTAGCCGGTCTGTATTAGCCGGTCTGTATTAGCCGGTCTGTATTAGCCGGTCTGTATTAGCCGGTCTGTATTAGCCTGTCTGTATTAGCCGGTCTGTATTAGCCGGTCTGTATTAGCCGGTCTGTATTAGCCGGTCTGTATTAGCCGGTCTGTATTAGCCGGTCTGTATTAGCCGGTCTGTATTAGCCGGTCTGTATTAGCCGGTCTGTATTAGCCGGTCTGTATTAGCCGGTCTGTATTACCGGGCTGCATCAATGTGTTAGATGTCGTTTGAAGAGAGCGGAGTTGGATAGACCTTCTCTTGAGTTATTTTTACAGCCTACCTTTAAGGAGAGGGATGATTTTCAGACGGAGACATATTAGGTGATCAATATTTATTTCTAGGCTATGTAGTAAACTATAGCCTAAATGTAGGAAGTACATTTCCTTAGAGAGAGAAGTGCCCCGTTCTCCTCCTCCCCATGAACAGCCTATAACCTCCTCTAACTGACACCACACACATCTGATCTCACGGGTGAGACACTGAACAGGAAGCAGGGAGAACAGGTGGGTCGTCATCGTAAATAAGAACTTGTTCTTAACAGACTTGCCGAGTTCAATAAAGGTTCAATAAAAACAGAACGATGACAGCAACACGTGCTACGTTCTGTAGGATACAGCCTAGTCCTGTAGGATACAGCCTAGTCCTCTAGGATACAGCCTAGTCCTCTAGGATACAGCCTAGTCCTCTAGGATACAGCCTAGTCCTGTAGGATACAGCCTAGTCCTGTAGGATACAGCCTAGTTCTGTAGGATACAGCCTAGTTCTGTAGGATACAGCCTAGTTCTGAGTAGTTCTGTAGGATACAGCCTAGTTCTGTAGGACACAGCCTAGTTCTGTAGGATACAGCCTAGTCCTGTAGGATACAGCCTAGTCCTGTAGGAAACAGCCTAGTCCTGTAGGATACAGCCTAGTCCTGTAGGAAACAGCCTAGTTCTGAGTAGTCCTGTAGGAAACAGCCTAGTTCTGAGTAGTTCTGTAGGATACAGCCTAGTTCTGAGTAGTTCTGTAGGATACAGCCTAGTCCTGTAGGATACAGCCTAGTCCTGTAGGATACAGCCTAGTCCTGTAGGATACAGCCTAGTCCTGTAGGATACAGCCTAGTCCTGTAGGATACAATCTAGTTCTGTAGGATACAGCCTAGTTCTGAGTAGTTCTGTAGGATACAGCCTAGTTCTGAGTAGTTCTGTAGGATACAGCCTAGTTCTGTAGGATACAGCCTAGTTCTGTAGGATACAGCCTAGTTCTGTAGGATACAGCCTAGTCCTGTAGGATACAGCCTAGTCCTGTAGGATACAGCCTAGTTCTGTAGGATACAGCCTAGTTCTGAGTAGTTCTGTAGGATACAGCCTAGTTCTGTAGGATACAGTCTAGTTCTGTAGGATACAGCCTAGTCCTGTAGGATACAGCCTAGTCCTGTAGGATACAGCCTAGTTCTGTAGGATACAGTCTAGTTCTGTAGGATACAGCCTAGTCCTGTAGGATACAGCCTAGTCCTGTAGGTTACAGCCTAGTTCTGTAGGATACAGCCTAGTTCTGAGTAGTTCTGTAGGATACAGCCTAGTTCTGAGTAGTTCTGTAGGATACAGTCTAGTTCTGAGTAGTTCTGTAGGATACAGTCTAGTTCTGAGTAGTTCTGTAGGATACAGCCTAGTTCTGTAGGATACAGTCTAGTTCTGAGTAGTTCTGTAGGTTACAGCCTAGTTCTGTAGGTTACAGCCTAGTTCTGAGTAGTTCTGTAGGATACAGCCTAGTTCTGTAGGATACAGCCTAGTTCTGTAGGATACAGCCTAGTTCTGAGTAGTTCTGTAGGATACAGTCTAGTTCTGAGTAGTTCTGTAGGTTATAGTCTAGCTTTTAGGAGGACGATTTGCAGGCAGAGACAAATAAAATGGGTCATCAGTACTTATTGGAAATATGAAGGAACAACGCTCGCTCACCATGGTAACCTAACGTCGGTTGAGCGCCCGCACTGGCCCAACTAGGAGAGGACAGGCCCAACTAGGAGAGGACAGGCCCAACTAGGAGAGGACAGGTACGGGCTCCTGTACCTGTCCTCTTCATCTCCCTTCCTCTGACCTGGACCACTCCCCCAGGGTTTACACCAATCATCATCCATCTCCCTTCCTCTAACCTGGACCACTCCCCCAGGGTTTACACCAATCATCCTCCATCTCCCTTCCTCTTACCTGGACCACTCCCCCAGGGTTTACACCAATCATCATGCAGATCCCTCTGAAGGCGGAGTCTTTCTCCTCGTTGTCACGGATGTTCCGTAGGGACGTACACCTGTCACACACACACACCACCGCGTCACAAACCAGGCAATCTAAACATGTTGATAATGATCAGTGAGGTGAAGGACTAGATGTGTCATCAGATGTGCGACAGACTCACCACGGTCTGATGAACTGCTGGAGCATCGGAGCCACCTCCTGAGGACACACGTAGCCCAGGCGACCAATCGTAATGGCTGGAAGAAGATGGGAGGAGCCTCACTCATGTGTACAACACACCCAACTAAAAACCACGAGCTGGTTTGACGTCGCTGATGTTCGTATCATAAATAACGGCTCATTATTATTTGGAGATGAGTCAGTCAGTCACAGTTTACCCAAAATGCATCGGCTGCAATGTCAAACAAACCCAATGATTGCGTGTGTGTTCAGTATATGTATGTCTGTGTGTGTGTTCAGCATCTGTGTGTATGTGTGTGTGTTCAGCATCTGTGTGTATGTGTGTGTGTGTTCAGCATCTGTGTGTACCAGTGTTCTCCAGCAAGGTCTTGGGTGTGTTGGGTCTGTTGATGATCTCTACCAGCTGGTTCAGAACCAGAGACACATAGGGCTGCATCTCTACACCTACAGACAGATGGAGACAGAGACAGAGACAGAGACAGACAGGGAAGGAGACAGCGACGGAGATAGAGACAGGGACGGAGACGGGGACAGGGAAGGAGACAGGGACAGGGAAGGAGAGAGGGACAGGGAAGGAGACAGGGACAGGGAAGGAGACAGGGAAGGAGACGGGGACAGGGACAGAGAGAGACGGGGACGGAGAGAGACGGGGAAGGAGACAGGGATGGGGACGGAGACAGACGGGGAAGGAGACAGGGATGGGGACGGAGACACAGGGAAGGAGACAGGGACGGAGAGAGAGAGACAGGGACGGAGACAGAGACAGGGATAGACCAGGACGGAGAGAGGGAAGGAGACGGAGACAGGGACGGAGACAGGGAAGGAGACAGGGACGGGGAAGGAGACAGGGACGGGGAAGGAGACAGGGACGGAGACAGGGACGGGGAAGGAGACAGGGACGGAGACAGGGACGGGGAAGGAGACAGGGACGGAGACAGGGACGGGGACAGGGACGGAGATAGAGAAAGAAACAAAGCAGAGAAATATATCATTAAGATAACTCATGCTAGCAGCTTCGAAACTGACAATTGCTTTGTTAAATAACAAAATTCTAAAAAAACATGATAATCTCTAACATGTACATATCATCTCCGTGTACAAACCTACATGCAGAAAGACTCACCCATCTGCATGCAGATCTCTCCAATGGCCCAGGTAGCGTTGTTACACACAGAGATGAACTCTGGGTTCAGGTTGGTCCCTAGAATAGGCATGAACTCAGCTGGACACACACACACACACACACACACACACACACACACACACACACACACACAAACACACACACACAGAAAGCCAAGGGGAAGAGAAAGGGAGGACGATAGATAACATAAGGAGTATGATAGACTGGTAGTTACACAGTTCGTAGGAAAAGAAGAGAGAGATGAAGAGAGAGATGGTATAGGTCGTTACCGATGCAGGGTTTGACGTGAGGGAAGCAGGCCTTGGTCAGATCACCCAGCAGGGCGAAGGAGCTCTGTCTCACCTCTGGCATGGTGTCCTGGAGATATAGAATGTGTGTGTTAACTACATTGTCTCTCTCAGTCATACAAAATGGTTATATACAATCAAATAGAGCCAGGGTCTGTTACCACACACACACACACACACTAGACGGACCAGTGGATCCCAAACCTCAGTGAAGATCAGGAGTTCTACCAGTCAGATTATTGTATTATCCTAAAAATGACTTAACCATAAGCCTCCGCAACATGAACCAATTAAACCAGCTCTGTGGTAATGAGGGTTGTACAGCAACATGCACCAATTAAACCAGCTCTGTAGTAATGAGGGTTGTACAGCAACATGAACCAATTAAACCAGCTCTGTGGTAATGAGGGTTGTACAGCAACATGAACCAATTAAACCAGCTCTGTGGTAATGAGGGTTGTACAGCAACATGAACCAATTAAACCAGCTCTGTGGTAATGAGGGTTGTACAGTAACATGAACCAATTAAACCAGCTCTGTAGTAATGAGGGTTGTACAGCAACATGCACCAATTAAACCAGCTCTGTAGTAATGAGGGCTGTACAGCAACATGCACCAATTAAACCAGCTCTGTGGTAATGAGGGTTGTACAGTAACATGAACCAATTAAACCAGCTCTGTAGTAATGAGGGTTGTACAGTAACATGAACCAATTAAACCAGCTCTGTGGTAATGAGGGTTGTACAGTAACATGAACCAATTAAACCAGCTCTGTGGTAATGAGGGTTGTACAGTAACATGAACCAATTAAACCAGCTCTGTAGTAATGAGGGTTGTACAGTAGACTACAGAACCAATTAAACCAGCTCTGTGGTAATGAGGGTTGTACAGTAGACTACAGAACCAATTAAACCAGCTCTGTAGTAATGAGGGTTGTACAGTAGACTACAGAACCAATTAAACCAGCTCTGTAGTAATGAGGGTTGTACAGTAGACTACAGAACCAATTAAACCAGCTCTGTGGTAATGAGGGTTGTACAGTAACATGAACCAATTAAACCAGCTCTGTAGTAATGAGGGTTGTACAGTAGACTACAGAACCAATTAAACCAGCTCTGTGGTAATGAGGGTTGTACAGTAACATGAACCAATTAAACCAGCTCTGTGGTAATGAGGGTTGTACAGTAACATGAACCAATTAAACCAGCTCTGTGATAATGAGGGTTGTACAGTAACATGAACCAATTAAACCAGCTCTGTGGTAATGAGGGTTGTACAGCAACATGAACCAATTAAACCAGCTCTGTGGTAATGAGGGTTGTACAGTAGACTACAGAACCAATTAAACCAGCTCTGTGGTAATGAGGGTTGTACAGCAACATGAACCAATTAAACCAGCTCTGTAGTAATGAGGGTTGTACAGTAGACTACAGAACCAATTAAACCAGCTCTGTGGTAATGAGGGTTGTACAGTAACATGAACCAATTAAACCAGCTCTGTAGTAATGAGGGTTGTACAGTAGACTACAGAACCAATTAAACCAGCTCTGTGGTAATGAGGGTTGTCCAGCAACACAAACCAATTAAACCAGCTCTGTGGTAATGAGGGTCGTACAGTAACACAAACCAATTAAACCAGCTCTGTGGTAATGAGGGCTGTACAGTAACATGAACCAATTAAACCAGCTCTGTAGTAATGAGGGTTGTACAGCAACATGCACCAATTAAACCAGCTCTGTGGTAATGAGGGTTGTACAGTAACATGCACCAATTAAACCAGCTCTGTAGTAATGAGGGTTGTACAGCAACATGCACCAATTAAACCAGCTCTGTGGTAATGAGGGTTGTACAGTAGACTACAGGCCCAGTACATTCTCACTGCATACTGGCTGTGGTTGAGTCTCCCTGCTGTTCTACTCAGACCATTTCAGAACTATATGATCCACTGGTAATAAACATCAGTTGTATTACTTATGAGGCCCAGCTGAGTGACATTAAACTGACGTGATGTGTTCTTTATTCTACTGGACTGACTGGCCTGCATCTGGTCACTGACCGTCCCTCAGCCTGACTGTCCCTCAGCCTGCCCCCTCCACTAAGACTGACCGTCCCTCAGCCTGACCGTCCCTCAGCCTGCCCCCTCCACTAAGACTGACCGTCCCTCAGCCTGCCCCCATCCACTAAGACTGACCGTCCCTCAGCCTGACCGTCCCTCAGCCTGCCCCCCTCCACTAAGACTGACCGTCCCTCAGCCTGACCGTCCCTCAGCCTGCCCCCCTCCACTAAGACTGACCGTCCCTCAGCCTGCCCCCTCCACTAAGACTGACCGTCCCTCAGCCTGCCCCCTCCACTAAGACTGACCGTCCCTCAGCCTGCCCCCCTCCACTAAGACTGACCGTCCCTCAGCCTGCCCCCTCCACTAAGACTGACCGTCCCTCAGCCTGCCCCCCTCCCTCAGCCTGCCCCCCTCCCTCAGCCTGCCCCCCTCCACTAACTCTGACAAAAAAGAGACACCGTCTTCCAGCTGATGGAGAAACTCGAGGCACATTGCATTATTTCTGACACGCGCACAAATCCATGTTACTCCTATGAGACATGGTGATCTGATCAATCCGGTTGGCCAGCGGTAGGCTATAGGTGCACTTGATTTGCTCTTCGGGCACATGAAATGGTTCAAAATGGGAACCCTTGGCCTCCCCGGTGCGCAGGGCAGCTGAAACAAGTGCACCTCCTGTCAACAGCGTGAGACAGAATAAAAGTAGGAATAAAAGGCTTCATCTTTGGGTTTTTATAGAAATGTTTAGAGATGGACTAGGAATGCCTTGGAGATTGTCTCGGTCAGTGGTCACCAAACGGTCATTCACACATATGTAGAGTAAACACTGAACCCCCCCACCCCCCCCCCACACACACACACCGTACCTGCATGCACTGAAACAGTAGTGTCATGATGTTGCTCCGGGACACCAGCTGATCAACGTGGCCCCCCAGGCCCTCAGCCAGACCACTGAGGAGGTCCAGGGCCACGATCATAAAGTCCTTATCAGGAGCTTCGTACTGGTCCGGCTGTTGGCTGTACATCTGGGGGGGGAGAGAAATGTACTTAATACATCTGGGGGGGGGAGAGAGAGAGTTAAGGGGGGAGGAGAGGGGGAGAGAGAGAGAGTTACTTAATACATCTGGGGGAGGAGAGGGGGAGAGAGAGTTAAGGGGGGAGGAGAGGGGGAGAGGAGAAGGGGGGAGAGTTACTTAATACATCTGGGGGGGAGGAGAGGGGGAGAGAGAGATAGTTACTTAATACATCTGGGGGGGAGGAAAGGGGGGAGAGAGTTAAGGGGGAGGAGAGGGGGAGAGAGAGTTACTTAATACATCTGGGGGGGAGAGAGAGTTAAGGGGAAGGAGAGGGGGAGAGAGAGTTAAGGGGGAGGAGAGGGGGGAGAGAGAGTTAGTTAATACATCTGGGGGGAGGAGAGGGGGAGAGAGAGAGTTACTTAATACATCTGGGGGGGAGGAGAGGGGGAGAGAGAGAGTTAAGGGGGAGGAGAGGGGGACAGAGAGGGGGGGGGGGGGATCAAAAACCACTGAATCTTTAAATCACTGATAACTGTGTGTCTTAGACATTATAGATACAAAGGTATGTGGACACCTCTTCACATGAGTGGATCTGGACATTTCAGCCACACCCGTTGCTGACAGGCCTTACTGAAGAGCTCAGAGACTTTCATGAGTGGATCTGGACATTTCAGCCACACCCGTTGCTGACAGGCCTTACTGAAGAGCTCAGAGACTTTCATGAGTGGATCTGGACATTTCAGCCACACCCGTTGCTGACAGGCCTTACTGAAGAGCTCAGAGACTTTCATGAGTGGATCTGGACATTTCAGCCACACCCGTTGCTGACAGGCCTTACTGAAGAGCTCAGAGACTTTCATGAGTGGATCTGGACATTTCAGCCACACCCGTTGCTGACAGGCCTTACTGAAGAGCTCAGAGACTTTCATGAGTGGATCTGGACATTTCAGCCACACCCGTTGCTGACAGGCCTTACTGAAGAGCTCAGAGACTTTCATGAGTGGATCTGGACATTTCAGCCACACCCGTTGCTGACAGGCCTTACTGAAGAGCTCAGAGACTTTCATGAGTGGATCTGGACATTTCAGCCACACCCGTTGCTGACAGGCCTTACTGAAGAGCTCAGAGACTTTCATGAGTGGATCTGGACATTTCAGCCACACCCGTTGCTGACAGGCCTTACTGAAGAGCTCAGAGACTTTCAAAATGGTGCCATCATAGGATGCCGCATAGTGATAACTGTACAGTTTGGTGGAGGAAGAATAACGGTCTGGGGCTGTTTTTAATGGATCGGGCCCCTTAGTTCCAGTGAAGGGAAATCTTAACTCTACAGCATACAATGACATTCTAGATGATTCTGTGCTTCTAATTATGTGACAACACGTTTGGGGAAAAGGCCCTTTCCTGTTTCAGTATGACAATGTCTCCGTGTGCAAAGCGAGGTCCATACAGAAATGGTTTGTCGAGATTGGTGTGAAAGAACTTGACTGGTCTGCACAGAGCCCTGACCTCAACCCCATCGAACACCTTTAGGATGAATTGGAACGCCGACTGCAAACCAGGCCTAAATCGCATAACATCAGTGTCCGACCTCACTAATGCTCGAGGCTGAATGGAAGCAAGTCCCTGCAGCAATGTTCCAACATCTAGTGGAAAGCCTTCCCAGAAGAGTGGAGGCTGTTATAGCAGCAATGTTCCAACATCTAGTGGAAATCCTTCCCAGAAGAGTGGAGGCTGTTATAGCAGTAATGTTCCAATATCTAGTGGAAAGCCTTCCCAGAAGAGTGGAGGATGTTATAGCAGCAATGTTCCAACATCTAGTGGAAATCCTTCCCAGAAGAGAGGAGGCTGTTATAGCAGCAAAGGGGGACCAACTCCATATTAATGCCCATGATTTTGGAATGAGATGTTCGACGAGCAGGTGTCCACATACTTTTGGTCGTGTGTGTGTGTGTGTGTGTGTGTGTGTCTCACCATAGCCTGAGCCAGTGTTTTCTGCACCAGTGTAACACAGCGCTGGTAGACTGGTTCACAGTAGGGCAGGAAGCCACTCTGGAGGGCTGTAGCTACAGAGGACAGACACTCTAACAGAGGAAACAGGTCCTTGTCTTCATCCTTCAGCTCATTCCACTTGGCGATGAGAGGAGGCATCAGCTTCTCTATGTACTCCTAGAGGAGAGAAAGACGAGGGGGGAGAGAGGAGAGAGATGGGGGGGTAAAGAGGAGAGAGACGGGGAGGAAGAGAGAGAGGGGGAGGAAGAGAGAGAGGGGGAGGAAGAGAGAGAGAGAGACGAGGTGGGAGAGAGGAGAGAGACGGGGAGGAAGAGAGACGGGGAGGAAGAGAGAGAGAGAGACGAGGGGGGTAAAGAGAGAGAGAGACGTGGAGGGAGAGAGAGAGACGGGAGAGAGAGAGAGACGTGGAGGGAGAGAGAGAGACGGGAGAGAGAGAGAGACGGGAGAGAGAGAGAGACGGGGAGGGAGAGAGAGACGGGGAGGGAGAGAGAGACGGGGAGGGAGAGAGAGACGGGGAGGGAGAGAGAGACGGGGAGGGAGAGCGAGACGGGGAGGGAGAGCGAGACGGGGAGGGAGAGCGAGACGGGGAGGGAGAGCGAGACGGGGAGGGAGAGAGAGACGGGGAGGGAGAGAGAGACGGGGAGGGAGAGAGAGACGGGGAGGGAGAGAGAGAGACGGGAGAGAGAGAGAGACGGGGAGAGAGAGAGAGACGGGGAGGGAGAGAGAGACGGGGAGAGAGAGAGAGACGGGGAGGGAGAGCGAGACGGGGAGGGAGAGCGAGACGGGGAGGGAGAGCGAGACGGGGAGGGAGAGCGAGACGGGGAGGGAGAGAGAGACGGGGAGGGAGAGAGAGACGGGGAGGGAGAGAGAGACGGGGAGGGAGAGAGAGAGACGGGAGGGAGAGAGACGGGAGGGATAGAGAGAGACGGGGAGGGAGAGAGAGAGAGACGGGGAGGGAGAGAGAGAGAGACGGGGAGGGAGAGAGAGAGAGACGGGGAGGGAGAGAGAGAGAGACGGGGAGGGAGAGAGAGAGACGGGGAGGGAGAGAGAGAGAGACGGGGAGGGAGAGAGAGAGAGACGGGGAGGGAGAGAGAGAGAGACGGGGAGGGAGAGAGAGAGAGACGGGGAGGGAGAGAGAGAGAGACGGGGAGGGAGAGAGAGAGAGACGGGGAGGGAGAGAGAGAGAGACGGGGAGGGAGAGAGAGACGGGGAGGGAGAGAGAGAGAGACGGGGAGGGAGAGAGAGAGAGACGGGGAGGGAGAGAGAGAGAGACGGGGAGGGAGAGAGAGAGAGACGGGCAGGGAGAGAGAGAGAGACGGGCAGGGAGAGAGAGAGAGACGGGTAGGAAGAGAGAGAGAGACGGTTAAAACTTGTAAAAAATAATAACAGGAACAGAGTCAAAGAAAAAATATAAACAAATAAGCCAAAAACTAAAAGCTAACTCCCGCCCTCCCGAAAGCTAACTACCGCCCTCCCGAAAGCTAACTACCGCCCTCCCGAAAGCTAACTACCGCCCTCCCGAAAGCTAACTACCGCCCTCCCGAAAGCTAACTACCGCCCTCCCGAAAGCTAACTCCCGCCCTCCCGAAAGCTAACTACCGCCCTCCCGAAAGCTAACTACCGCCCTCCCGAAAGCTAACTACCG
The DNA here is from genome assembly GCF_013265735.2 of Oncorhynchus mykiss. Lineage (NCBI taxonomy): Eukaryota > Metazoa > Chordata > Actinopteri > Salmoniformes > Salmonidae > Oncorhynchus > Oncorhynchus mykiss. The sequence goes on from NC_048577.1 coordinate 4,007,914, forward strand.
CCCTCCCGAAAGCTAACTACCGCCCTCCCGAAAGCTAACTACCGCCCTCCCGAAAGCTAACTACCGCCCTCCCGAAAGCTAACTACCGCCCTCCCGAAAGCTAACTACCGCCCTCCCGAAAGCTAACTACCGCCCTCCCGAAAGCTAACTCCCGCCCTCCCGAAAGCTAACTCCCGCCCTCCCGAAAGCTAACTACCGCCCTCCCGAAAGCTAACTACCGCCCTCCCGAAAGCTAACTACCGCCCTCCGAATGGGAAACTGAGGGTAACTAGAAGGGGTGTTTAACTAGCCTAACTACCTACTAACCGGTTGGTTGAGGTGGTGTCCTACTGAGTCCGCCAGTGTTCCTATAGCGTCGTACAGTATGAGCAGGTTCTTGTGTTGGTATTTTCCAAAGGCGAAGACCAGAGTATCCAGAATGAAGCTCAGATAGGGAACCAGCTCTGTACAGGCCTCCTCCTCTAGGGTAGCAAACGCACTGAGAGGGGGAAGAGGAGAGAGGGAGGAGAGAAAGGGGAGGGAGGAGAGGAGGGAGGAGAGAAAGTGGAGGGAGGAGAGGAGGGAGGAGAGAAAGGGGAGGGAGGAGAGGAGGGAGGAGAGAAAGGGGAGGGAGGAGAGGAGGGAGGAGAGAAAGGGGAGGGAGGAGAGGGCGAGTGGGGGAGCAGGAAACATTATTTCATTGCCGTATCTCATCAAGACCTTGAATTCCAGTTCAACATCTTTATTCTCTCAAAAAACACCACACTCTCCCCACACACACACCCTCCACCTCACACACCCTCCCCACCAGCCGCTCCCTCCCCACACCCACCCCCACCTCACACACCCTCCCCACCAGCCGCTCCCTCCCCACACACACCCTCCACCTCACACACCCTCCCCACCAGCCGCTCCCTCCCCACACCCACCCCCACCTCACACACCCTCCCCACCAGCCGCTCCCTCCCCACACCCACCCCCACCTCACACACCCTCCCCACCAGCCGCTCCCTCCCCACACACACCCTCCACCTCACACACCCTCCCCACCAGCCGCTCCCTCCCCACACCCACCCCCACCTCACACTCTCCCCACAAACACACCCACCACTCTCCCCCCACACCCAACCCCACACACACACCCACCACTCTCCCCCCACACCCACCCCCACCTCACACACTCTCCCCACTCCCACCCCCACCTCACACACTCTCCCCCCACACACTCCCCCCACACCCACCCCCACCACACACTCTCCCCCCACACACATACACACACCACTCTCCCCCCACACCTCACACACCCTCCCCACCAGCCCCTCCCTCCCCACCAGCCCCCCCCTCCCCACACCTGCAGGCGGCCTCCTGAACCCTCTTGTTCCCGTCCAGGATCCTCTTGAGGAGTTCAGTCATGAGGGGTTTGAGGTGGGAGTCGGGGGGCTGGCTGACCACCCAGTGGGCGTAGCGGGACAGGGTCCAGCAGGCGATGGAGCGCACCAGGGCCTTCTTATCACAGAGACACTGGATGAGGTGAGGCATCAACTCTGGTAGGTAGGGAACCATGCCCTGCATACAACCTGAGGAGAGAGGAGGGGGGTGTGACTCACATGCTTTTAGTTCCATTTAGAAAATAAAAAAGGATGGAGATCAGGGGATGGAGGTGATAGAGGTCAGGGGATAGAGGTCAGGGGATAGAGGTGATAGAGGTCAGGTGATAGAGGTCAGGGGATAGAGGTCAGGGGATAGAGGTCAGGGGATAGAGGTCAGGGGATAGAGGTCAGGTGATAGAGGTCAGGGGATGGAGGTGATAGAGGTCAAGGGATAGAGGTCAGGGGATAGAGGTCAGGGGATAGAGGTCAGGGGATAGAGGTCAGGGGTTACCCTCAGCGATAGCCCCCAGCACCAGTATTCCAGACTCCTTGACGACCCAGTCTGGGTGGAACAACAGGCCCTTCAGCAGGGGCAGCAGGTGGGGGAGGAGCTCATCACGAAACACGTTAGCCAACACGTCTAACGCTGCCGCTGAACACTTCCCTGTTAGAGAGACAGACAGAGGTTACAACACTTCCCTGTTAGAGAGACAGAGGTTACAACACTTCCCTGTTAGAGACAGAGGTTACAACACTTCCCTGTTAGAGAGAGAGGTTACAACACTTCCCTGTTAGAGAGACAGAGGTTACAACACTTCCCTGTTAGAGAGAGAGACAGAGGTTACAACACTTCCCTGTTAGAGAGACAGAGGTTACAACACTTCCCTGTTAGAGAGAGAGACAGAGGTTACAACACTTCCCTGTTAGAGAGACAGAGGTTACAACACTTCCCTGTTAGAGACAGAGGTTACAACACTTCCCTGTTAGAGAGAGAGACAGAGGTTACAACACTTCCCTGTTAGAGAGACAGAGGTTACAACACTTCCCTGTTAGAGAGAGAGGTTACAACACTTCCCTGTTAGAGAGAGAGACAGAGGTTACAACACTTCCCTGTTAGAGAGAGACAGAGGTTACAACACTTCCCTGTTAGAGAGAGACAGAGGTTACAACACTTCCCTGTTAGAGAGAGACAGAGGTTACAACACTTCCCTGTTAGAGAGACAGAGGTTACAACACTTCCCTGTTAGAGACAGAGGTTACAACACTTCCCTGTTAGACAGAGGTTACAACACTTCCCTGTTAGAGAGACAGAGAAACAGAGGTTACAACACTTCCCTGTTAGTGAGACAGAGAAACAGAGGTTACAACACTTCCCTGTTAGAGAGACAGAGGTTACAACACTTCCCTGTTAGAGACAGAGGTTACAACACTTCCCTGTTAGAGAGAGAGACAGAGGTTACAACACTTCCCTGTTAGTGAGAGAAACAGAGGTTACAACACTTCCCTGTTAGTGAGAGAAACAGAGGTTACAACACTTCCCTGTTAGAGAGAGAAACAGAGGTTACAACACTTCCCTGTTAGAGAGACAGAGGTTACAACACTTCCCTGTTAGAAAGACAGAGAAACAGAGGTTACAACACTTCCCTGTTAGTGAGACAGAGAAACAGAGGTTACAACACTTCCCTGTTAGAGAGACAGAGAAACAGAGGTTACAACACTTCCCTGTTAGAAAGACAGAGAAACAGAGGTTACAACACTTCCCTGTTAGTGAGACAGAGAAACAGAGGTTACAACACTTCCCTGTTAGAGAGACAGAGAAACAGAGGTTACAACACTTCCCTGTTAGAGAGACAGAGAAACAGAGGTTACAACACTTCCCTGTTAGTGAGACAGAGAAACAGAGGTTACAACACTTCCCTGTTAGTGAGACAGAGAAACAGAGGTTACAACACTTCCCTGTTAGTGAGACAGAGAAACAGAGGTTACAACACTTCCCTGTTAGAGAGACAGAGAAACAGAGGTTACAACACTTCCCTGTTAGAGAGACAGAGAAACAGAGGTTACAACACTTCCCTGTTAGTGAGACAGAGAAACAGAGGTTACAACACTTCCCTGTTAGTGAGACAGAGAAACAGAGGTTACAACACTTCCCTGTTAGAGAGACAGAGAAACAGAGGTTACAACACTTCCCTGTTAGAGAGACAGAGAAACAGAGGTTACAACACTTCCCTGTTAGTGAGACAGAGAAACAGAGGTTACAACACTTCCCTGTTAGAGAGACAGAGAAACAGAGGTTACAACACTTCCCTGTTAGAGAGAGGAACAGAGAGACAGAGACAGAGAGAGAAAGAGGTTACAACACTTACTACACCACTAGCTAAACAGTGACTGATTTAGACCAGGTGTGTGTGTGTGTGTGTGTGTATCTTCATGGGTAATCAGTAACAACTGAGAACTGGAAAAACTGGCCCTAAATCTTCTCTCTTGGCGGGACAAACACTAAAGACTGGCTGCCAATCCTATTTCCCCGGCTCTGATTGGTCAGCTGAGCTGTCACGCAATCCCTCAACCACTCACGCAGGTTCCAGTCGGAGAGCGTGTCATCGTCGTCATCGTCATCGTCGTGGTCCTCCCCCTCCTCCCCCTCTCCTCCCTCGTGTTGCAGGGTGACGGTGCGGGACTTGTGGAAGCGAGGCTTGATGTCCTGCTCACTGTCTGGTACGGTGTCGTCCTCCTCCTCTACATCTCCCTGGGGGGGAGGGAGAGGGGGGGGGGGGGGGGGGACGTTAAGTCATGGTTCTCTCTAGTTGTGTATTAGGAGTGGGACATCCAGACTGACTCACACAATCACTCACACACAGACTGACTGACTGTAAACTCACCTTTAGGAGGATGATGTCTATCTCAGAGTACTTCATCCCATTCACCAGGATAGGGATGAGTCTGGAGAGAGACAGGAGAGATGGTGATAACCACACTAGTCCTCTTTATCCAGCTACACCCCTACTAAAAACTCACCTAGCCATCACTTCATCTGTGTGTCTGATGTGTGTCCGTCCATGAGTGTGTGTATTTGAGTGTGGGCGTGTCACTGCCCCCGCGTGCGGGCAGGTGTGTACTTACTGGACCAGGTGCCCAGACAGGGCCTCCTTGCAGACGGGCTGCTCAGCCAGGGTGAGCCAGAACTCACAGGCCTCCAGACTGACATTCTCATCTGGGTCTTGGGTTCGCTGGAGCATGTACTGGGGAGGAGAGAGATCTCTTATAGAAACAGAAGGCAATATGGAAGAGAGGTATGGGGCCATAAGAATAGAGAGAGAGAGAAATAGCAGAACAGATTGAGTGTAGGAGGTTTACAAAAACACATGGAACATGAGTGATGAATGAGTGTATGAGGAAGGTCAAAAGTGCACAGGGTTAGAGGTCAGAGTTCATAGGTGGTACCTGTATGATGCTGTGCAGGTGTGGTATGAGGTCATAGGGTTAGAGGTCAGAGTTCATAGGTGGTACCTGTATGATGCTGTGCAGGTGTGGTATGAGGTCATAGGGTTAGAAGTCAGAGTTTGTAGGTGGTACCTGTATGATGCTGTGCATGTGTGGTATGAGGTCATAGGGTTAGAGGTCAGAGTTTGTCGATGGTACCTGTACGATGCTGTGCATGTGTGGTATGCAGTCATAGGGTTAGAGGTCAGAGTTCGTCGGTGGTACCTGTACGATGCTGTGCATGTGTGGTATGAGGTCATAGGGTTAGAGGTCAGAGTTCGTCGGTGGTACCTGTACGATGCTGTGCAGGTGTGGTATGAGGTCATAGGGTTAGAAGTCAGAGTTTGTAGGTGGTACCTGTATGATGCTGTGCATGTGTGGTATGAGGTCATAGGGTTAGAGGTCAGAGTTTGTCGATGGTACCTGTACGATGCTGTGCATGTGTGGTATGCGGTCATAGGGTTAGAGGTCAGAGTTCGTCGGTGGTACCTGTACGATGCTGTGCATGTGTGGTATGAGGTCATAGGGTTAGAGGTCAGAGTTCGTCGGTGGTACCTGTACGATGCTGTGCATGTGTGGTATGAGGTCATAGGGTTAGAGGTCAGAGTTCGTAGGTGGTACCTGTATGATGCTGTGCATGTGTGGTATGAGTCGGTCTATCCGGACCTCCAGCAGCATGACCAGAGCTCTACACACGTTCTTCCTCACCTCACAGTCCTCATCCCCCGCTAGAGCAAACAGACTCTGGAGAGAGAGAGAGGGGGGGGGGGGGGGGGTCGTTATAATAAACATTTAGACTCTGGAGAGAGAGGGGGGGGGGGGTCGTTATAATAAACATTTAGACTCTGGAGAGAGAGGGGGGGGGGGGTCGTTATAATAAACATTTAGACTCTGGAGAGAGAGGGGGGGGGTCATTATAATAAACATTTAGACTCTAGAGAGAGGGGGGGGGGTCGTTATAGTAAACATTTTCAACTGTGACAGTACAGTACATCACGTCTGTCCGATGGATTCAACCCAGACAGACCACGGTCAAAAGTAGTGTACTATATAGGGACTAGGGCTCTGGTCAAAAGTAGTGCACTATATAGGGACTAGGGCTCTGGTCAAAAGTAGTGTACTATATAGGGACTAGGGCTCTGGTCAAAAGTAGTGCACTATATAGGGAATAGGGCTCTGGTCTAAAGTAGTGCACTATATAGGGACTAGGGCTCTGGTCAAAAGTAGTGTACTATATAGGGAATAGGGCTCTGGTCTAAAGTAGTGCACTAAACAGCACTTTTGTTCGTTTGCCAGCAGCTCTTCGCTGTGCTTCAAGCATTGAGCTGTTTATGACTTCAAGCCTATCAACTCCCGAGATTAGGCTGGTGTAACCGATGTGATGTGAAATGGCTAGCTAGTTAGCGGGATGCGCGCTAATAGCGTTTCAAACGTCACTCGCTCTGAGACTTGGAGTAGTTGTTCCCCTTGCTCTGCAAGGGCCGCGGCTTTTGTGGAGTGATGGGTAACGCTGTTTCGAGGGTGGAACCAGGAACCAGCAGCTTTCATATGTTCTCATGTTCTGAGCAAGGAACTTAAACGTTAGCTTTCTTACATGGCACATATTGCACTTTTACTTTCTTCTCCAACACTTTGTTTTTGCATTATTTAAACCAAATTGAACATGTTTCATTATTTATTTGAGGCTAAATAGATTTTGTTATGTATCATATTAAGTTAAAATAAGTGTTAATTCAGTATTGTTGTAATTGTCATTATTACAAATAAAATAAACATTTTAAAAAGTATTTTTTTTTTATTTTTAAAATTGGTTTAAAGTAGTGCACTATATAGGGACTAGGGCTCTGGTCTAAAGTAGTGCACTATATAGGGACTAGGGTGCCATTTTAGTCACAACCCCTGTCTCACCTCGATGAAGGTGTCGATGTGGTCCATCAGAGCCTGGGCTCTACTGCTGATGAACTGATTCACACACGCTATGGCATGAGACCTGGAGGGAGGGTGAGAGAGAGCAGAAACAAAGTTGGTTGAATTCAATAGCTTGCCTTAAGAAGAAATCAACTACTTGTCAGGGAGGGAGCATGGAGCGAGGACAGCGAGAGACAGAGACAGAGACAGGCAGACAGAAGGAAAGAATGAGCACAGACCTGATCTGGGTGACAGAGACAGACAGAGACAGACAAACAGACAGACAGAAAGAATGAAAGAAAGAGCACAGACCTGATCTGGGTGACAGAGACAGACAAAGAGACAGACAGAGAGACAGACAGAGAGACAGACAGAGAGACAGACCTGATCTTTGGGCTGCAGTGTTTAAAGAACTGTAGGAACTTGGGGATCATGATGTTCAGGGGTCTGTTGAGAGCATCGCTGTCCAACAGCTCTGAAGAATCCTCACAGATCTTCTGCAGTGCTCCGAATGAACCCTGCACGCAAACACACAGAGAAAGTTAAACATAGGCCCTACATGATCAATCAAAAGATTAGATGGGAGCGCGTGTGTGTGTGTGACCTCGCAGGTATTGTAGTCTTCAGAGTTGAGCAGGTTACAAAGTTGAGGGAGGAGTTCAGGCCATGTCTGCAGCTCTCCTTTAGATGCTATGGTTGTTATCAAGATGCCTGAGAGACAGGAGGCAGAGGGTTACACACACTAACTAATAGGCACACACACACACACACACACACACACTAACTAATAGGCACACACACTAACTAATAGGCACACACACACACTAACTAATAGGCACATACACACAAACATTATTTATTGTGTATTTCTGTTCTTCCTTGTTATTCTTAGTACTACTATTGATTACTGCATTGATGGGTTTAGAGCTGCAAGAAGGAATTTCACTGTATGTGACATTAAAACCTGAAACTGAAAGTTGAATACACACACACACACACACTTCAGCTTGCTGATTAACGCATACTCCCCCACAGACTGACACCAGTACCTGCAAAGGCTCAACCACCCACACATCCTGACTCACTTTGCAGCACACACACACACACACTCTTTCTCTTACCGATGGTTGCTCTGATGAGGGGCGAGGGATCTCCGATGTTGTTGAGACATTCCCTCTTGATGAAGTCAGCGACCAGAGGAGGAAAGTTCTGGTAGTGGGCCTTCACATTGTTCTTCAATATGAGACCACTTAGAGAACGCGTCGGCTCATCTACAGAGAAGGGGGGTGGTTTGAAAGGAAAGAGGGAACGATTAGTAACCACTGACTAATGCTCGCAACCATTTGATATAGATCTTACACACACACACACTTACCCTCTGATTTGAGGCTTGTAAGGACGAAGATGAGATAGTTGTTGAAGTCTGGGAACTGGTTGAGCTGTTCCAGTTTCTACACACTGTTAAGGAACACCCCTCCACTGACAAAACAATCAACATGGCAAATCACCAACAATCCCGCACACATTCATGACTCATCTTTCACTCACACCCCGATGAGACACATTATGGACTATGGAAAACAATCACACAGCCTCTCTCTCTCTCTCTCTCTCGAACGCAGACACACTGCTGTGTGTTTGAGAGGATACTTCCTGCACAGCTCTCTGTGTGGCTGTGTCTGGAGACTGGGAGTCCTTCAACAGCTGAAGCACCTGCTGCAAACCCTGTTCATCCGGCTGCCACTCCATCCTACACACACAGACACACACACACACACACACACACACAGAGAGAAAGAGTGACTTGAATGTTTATTATTATCCTTACAGCCTCAGCCGGCTACATAGTTTTCTGTTGCTACTAGTGTCGCTGTCACAAGCAGAGTTGTCTCTAGCCCAACATCAGAGTTGTCTCTCTAGCACAACATCACATCAGAGTTGTCTCTCTAGCACAACATCACATCAGAGTTGTCTCTCTAGCCCAACATCACATCAGAGTTGTCTCTCTAGCCCAACATCACATCAGAGTTGTCTCTCTAGCCCAACATCACATCAGAGTTGTCTCTCTAGCCCAACATCACATCAGAGTTGTCTCTCTAGCCCAACATCACATCAGAGTTGTCTCTCTAGCCCAACATCACATCAGAGTTGTCTCTCTAGCCCAACATCACAAGCAGAGTTGTCTCTCTAGCCCAACATCACATGCAGAGTTGTCTCTCTAGCCCAACATCACATCAGAGTTGTCTCTCTAGCCCAACATCACATCAGAGTTGTCTCTCTAGCCCAACATCACATCAGAGTTGTCTCTCTAGCCCAACATCACATCAGAGTTGTCTCTCTAGCCCAACATCACATCAGAGTTGTCTCTCTAGCCCAACATCACATCAGAGTTGTCTCTCTAGTCCAACATCACAAGCAGAGTTGTCTCTCTAGCCCAACATCACATCAGAGTTGTCTCTCTAGCCCAACATCACATGCAGAGTTGTCTCTCTAGCCCAACATCACATCAGAGTTGTCTCTCTAGCCCAACATCACATCAGAGTTGTCTCTCTAGTCCAACATCACATCAGAGTTGTCTCTCTAGCCCAACATCACATCAGAGTTGTCTCTCTAGCCCAACATCACATCAGAGTTGTCTCTCTAGCCCAACATCACATCAGAGTTGTCTCTCTAGCCCAACATCACATCAGAGTTGTCTCTCTAGTCCAACATCACATCAGAGTTGTCTCTCTAGCCCAACATCACATCAGAGTTGTCTCTCTAGCCCAACATCACATCAGAGTTGTCTCTCTAGCCCAACATCACATCAGAGTTGTCTCTCTAGTCCAACATCACATCAGAGTTGTCTCTCTAGCCCAACATCACATCAGAGTTGTCTCTCTAGCCCAACATCACATCAGAGTTGTCTCTCTAGCCCAACATCACAAGCAGAGTTGTCTCTCTAGCACAACATCACATCAGAGTTGTCTCTCTAGCCCAACATCACATCACAAGCAGAGTTGTCTCTCTAGCCCAACATCACAAGCAGAGTTGTCTCTCTAGCCCAACATCACAAGCAGAGTTGTCTCTCTAGCACAACATCACATCAGAACGCAGAGTAAAGAATAGAACGCGTCAGTCAAGGGTCGGAATGCAAAGAACGCATTCTAATCACCAGCATCAGGACTACCTTCACAACCGACCTGGGACCAAAACAAATAGCACATCAACGGACGTTGACAAAGTAATTTAGATACCTAGCTAACGTTAACTAGTTTGTTAGTAGTAATCAGTCCCCATTATAAACACGATACGTAACTAGCCAACGTTACCTAATCTAGCTTTGCCTCCGCAAGCATTCCGCATTGCATGCTAGCTACGCTAGTTAGCAATTTTGCTAGCTAATAAAGTAGGGAGTCCCTGGCCGGCTTGGGCAAGTAGGCCGATACGGCCTCGCATTTCGCCGCAAGTGACATTAACTCGTTAGCTAGCTAACTACATAAACATCTAACAAATGAACGAGTGTAGACATTGTTAGCTAGCCAAATGCAAACGATAAAGACAACACAATGACATATTATATGGCTAACGTTGGTTAATTGGCTAGTTAGTTGGGTATCTAGCTAGCTAATAGCTTCATGTTGAAAGTGCCGCCAAAGAAAGCCTTTACCTGGTCGCACCGATTTGTCAGATCCGTAATTGCTTTGTTAGCAGTAGCTACCGGTACCGTGGCAATGAGCATTTACAGAATGGCAGATGCAATCCAGATGTATTTAGTAGCAAAGGGTTTGGATCTCTCACTTTGTTTTTAGAGCAAAGAGATAATCCCGAACCCCCTTGCTGTTGCGATAAGTAGCTCTGGCTCTGTGTGAGAAATAGCTGTCATGTCAGTTTCAAAAATCCACCAGCAGGTCCTTGTTCGGCTTCCGTACATGGCTCAACGTTCCACACGCTTGATTAGTTTTGCCCAATCGCCGATCTGTTCACATCACACGTGATTACACTGCAAAATCAATTAGGTCAATATAATAGATAATCTTTCATCAAAGTCAAATTTTTATTTACATTTACCAGTGAGTGAATAGACAGTGTAAAAGGCAATTTTATGGCTTGGAATAAACGTCTACTTTTTAATGCCATGTGGGCCTAGCGGAATAGAATCGTCTGTTGGGGTCATCATATTTTAAACAGGTGTGCGTGACAGCCAGTCAAAGTCCACCACCAAAGACCAGGAGAAGGAAGTTACAACAGCAGGTGGATACAACAAAAACCGTCCTTTCGTCCAGGGTTCCCAAACTCGGTCTTGGGGCCCTTCCTGGGTACTTATTATTTTATTTTTTTACCTAAGGACTACACAGCTGATTTAAATAACCAACTCATCATCAAGCTTTGGTTATTTGAATCGGCTGTGTACTGCTAGGGAAAAAAACAAAAGTGCACCCAGGGGGGGCAGGACCGAGTTTGGGAAATCCTGATCTAGTCTATTGTTGTTGAGAAATAAAGTATTTGTGGTAAAATATTTTCAGATACTGTAATACATCAAGTAAGAGTCATTCAGAAATGTCAATGAAGAGTAACACATTACCACTTTCAAAACACAACTTTATTGGACTGTCATATCAGTAACTAAACACACAAAAACTGCTCATAATACTGACATAGGTTGGAGAATACATGACCCTAAATGATCAACACAATGATCCAGGAGAAGGAGAAGAAGCAGGAGGAATGGAAGGATAGAAAAGTGGAGGGATGGAGGGATGGAGGGAAGGAGGGATGGGGGGGGCTAGAGGGAAGGAGGGCTAGAGGGATGGAGGGCTAGAGGGAAGGAGGGAGGGATGCTCAACAGAGGGATGAAAAGGAGAGGTGTTGGTAGTGCTCAACAGAGGGATGAAAAGGAGAGGTGTTGGTAGTGCTCAACAGAGGGATGAAAATGAGAGGTGTTGGTAGTGCTCAACAGAGGGATGAAAAGGAGAGGTGTTGGTAGTGCTCAACAGAGGGATGAAAATGAGAGGTGTTGGTAGTGCTCAACAGAGGGATGAAAAGGAGAGGTGTTGGTAGTGCTCAACAGAGGGAGCTGATCTCGCTCTTGCTGCAGCCCCACTTGCAGCAGGCGTTGGAGAGGCCCACCACGACATCCCGCCCCTTCCTGTCCGCACTGCGCAGCGCCTCTAGCACTTCCTCTGAGATGGGCGAGCGGGCCAAACGACTGAACACAGCAGCGGCAGAGCCCCCCTCCCTGACCTCGCCTGCCCAGCCCTGAGCCTCCAATCCTGGACGCTGCTTGCTGGCGAGGCCGGGGATGGCGTTGGAGCTCCATGGGCTGTAGGCCTCAGTCTCCTCGTCAATGGAGATGTCACCTGGAAGGACGAGGAAAATAAAATGATTTGAATGCTTAATAGAAAATAAATGGCTACACACACGCACACACACACACAGGCACACAGGCACATATAGACAATCAATCCCACACATTCACAACCACAGCCACAGGTACACATACACATCGTCTCTCACAGACACACACCCATCTCACCGGCGTCGCCCACTCCTCTCCTCCAACGCGATCCTCCGCAGGTGAAGATGACGGCCCGTATAAACTCTCTCCCGCACAGCTTCACACCGTAGATAGAGTTAGCGTGGCCCTCTGCAGCCTGCACCATACCCACCAGCGCCACCAACAGGCCAAACGTCAACACTGCAGCCTTCCACATGATCAGGAGCGACAGATGGAGAGAGAGAGGAAAGAGGAGTCCAAGAGAAAGAGCCTTGAAAGTGACAGCCCGGCTGCAGGTGTGGATCAGTGGTCTGGTGAAGGTTGGGTGAGTCTCTGTGTGTCTCTGTCGGTGTCTCCTTCGCTCTCACCCGGTGGTGCTGTGTGGTTCTCTTGGCGGACCCAGAACCCCTTATATAGAGAGAGTCCAGCCCAGCACCGCTGACTGAAGCTTTATGCGTCCTACGGAACCCTCGTTTTCTACGTAGTGTACAACTTCTGAACACAGCCAATTGGATTTCCTATGGGCTCTGGTCTAAAGTAGTGCACTATATAGGGAATAGGGCTCCACTTGGCGAGACCCATGACAATGACCAAGTCTCCCCCCTCTCTCTCTCTCATCCCCTTGGCCTCAGAGTACAGCCAGATAAGAAATGACTAAGACCTGAGACCTTTAGGAGAACAATGGTCCCAATAAGAGAGGTTGCGATTAAAATGGTGTCCCTGGTTAAAAGGTCATATCAGAGGTGTAGTCTTTAATCTAATCGTCAGCGACCTTTCAGTGTTTCCTGGCTGCTTCCACTGTCACAACTTGGGGAACCTGCTATCTATCATGTCTGGCTAGGGATAGGATCGCTATTGCTTCCGGTTTTAAATGAACAAGGAGTTAGACCTACACACACATGCACTAATACTGACACATAAACAGATACTCAGGAGCACAGGCTCAACTCAACTCCCCATGTCTATCCTGTGTAGAGTATTAGTTGTGAGTCCCGTGACATGGATGTATAAGAAGACCGTAGTTATGTTTCCATGAACTTTCCTGGTGAATTTGTGTCAACATTTTAAAGTTTGAAAGTGGACAGGACAATTGCCTGCAAAAACCTATGTCGAATAAAAACGATGTGGTTTTAAATGTTTCCATAATCCTATTAGACAAACTGCGCGACAGCCTGTATACCCTGCCTATCTATATGTTATGTCTATTAGACAAACTGTGCCTGTATACCCTGCCTATCTATATGTTATGTCTATTAGACAAACTGTGCCTGTATACCCTGCCTATCTATATGTTATGTCTATTAGACAAACTGCGTGACAGCCTGTATACCCTGCCTATCTATATGTTATGTCTCAGGGAGCCCACAAAAGCCAGCAGGGATAGAATGCAAGAATTTGCCATATTCTAATAATTCCCATGTGCCTACGTATCGCCTACGTATCGCCTACGTATTGCCTACGTATCGCCTACTTATCGCCTACTTATCGCCTACTTATCGCCACCATGGTCCGTGGTGTAACTTGCACTCAAGCAGGCCTAGATGATCTGAAACTATTTAATGGTGACATTTATCATTGTAATGTTGAAGCAATCCAGGTATTCTTTAAAGTCAATTAAAATAATCCTTGTTCTGTAAAAAAAAAACGTTCTTATTGTTGAATAAATTAATTTTTCAAGCGGTAGGCCGAGGCATTATAATGACATGTGGAGTAGAGCTTTAAACTTAATAACATCACGTGCACCACTTACCTTCCAAATGTATTCGGAAATCATCATTTATTCTGAAAAACACTGTTTCTATCATCGTTTGTCGCGATAAAAAAAAAGTTTAAAATCAAATACACCTCTGTCAAACGGATACAAGTGTGTTCGATCTTTATAAAATGTCTCCTACTGTACATCTGCCATTTTCCATTACACACGTCACAACGTTTGCTCCTGTCTAGTAAACTTGGGTCAATACAAAACCTGCCATTTTCCATTACACAGGTCACAACGTTTGCTCCTGTCTAGTAAACTTGGGTCAATAGAAAACCTGCCATTTTCCATTACACACGTCACAACGTTTGCTCCTGTCTAGTAAACTTGGGTCAATAGAAAACCTGCCATTTTCCATTACACACGTCACAACGTTTGCTCCTGTCTAGTAAACTTGGGTCAATACAAAACCTGCCATTTGTCACAACAACATTTTCTTTGGCCATATATTCCACGTCACTCAAGAAATGTGTTTGAGTGTGTGGGCTTGTAGGTCTATTAGGGTAAGGCTTAGGGGTTAGGGTTACGGTTAGGGTTTAGGGTTAGGGTAAGGCTTAGGGGTTAGGGTTACGGTTAGGGGTTAGGGGTTAGGGTTAGGGTAAGGCTTAGGGGTTAGGGTTACGGTTAGGGGTTAGGGTTAGGGGTTAGGGTTACGGTTAGGGGTTAGGGTTCGGGGTTAGGGGTTAGGGGTTAGGGTTAGGGTAAGGCTTAGGGGTTAGGGTTACGGTTAGGGGTTAGGGTTAGGGGTTAGGGTTTAGGGGAAAATAGATTTGGAATGGTAATCAATTTTAGGTCCCCACAAGGATAGTACATCACATGTTGTGTGTGTGTGTGTGTGTGTGTGTAAGGGAGAAAAGATGAAGAGATCTGTCATCAATTATTGTTATCAACAAGCATTATTGACCTAATGCAACCGCAAGGCTCTCCAGAGGGTAGTGATGTCAGCACAACGCATCACCGGGGGCAAACTACCTGCCCTCCATGACACCTACACCACCCGATGTCACAGGAAGGCCAAAAAGATCATCAAGGACAACAACCACCCGATCCAATGCCTGTTCACCCCGCTATCATCCAGAAGGCGAGGTCAGTACAGGTGCATCAAAGCAGGGACAGAGAGACTGAAAAACAGCTTCTATCTCAAGGCCATCAGACTGTTAAACACCCATCATTAGCACATTAGAGGCTGCTGCCTGTAGGCATAGACTAGAAATCACTGGCCACTTTAAGGAATGGAACATTAGTCACTTTAATAATGTTGACATATCTGGCATTACTCATCTCATATGTATATACTGTATTCTATACTATTCTACGGTATCTCATTCACTTAATAATGTCTACATATCTAGTTTTAATCATCTCATATGTATATACTGTATTCTATACTATTTTACTGTATCTTAGTTTCTCTCTGACATCACTCGTCCATATGTATATAGTCTTAATTCATTCCTACTTACATGTGTGTGTATTTGGGTATATGTTGTGTAATTTGATAGATATTACTTGTTAGATTTTACTGTACTGTCGGAGCTAGAAGCACAAGAATTTCGCTACAAACGCAATAACATCTGCTAATCACATGTATGTGACCAATATTATTTGATTTGATTTACTGCAGGGGTTCTCCATTTTTTGGGGCCAGGGATCCCTTTTGGAATAGCAAATTCTTCAGGGACCCCTCTTTAGCCGGGGTAGGCTGTCATTGTAAATAAGAATTTGTTCTTATTAACTGACTTGCCTAGTTAAATAAAGGTTAAATAAAATAAAAATAAACAAATAATTAAAACACAACTCGAGTGTGATTAAAATAGCCTACAAGGAGTTGTACTCTGATGTTTGCTTCCTGCAGTAGGCTACATGGCTGGGCCAATCAAGGAGTTGTACTCTGATGTTTGCTTCCTGCAGTAGGCTACATGGCTGGGCCAATCAAGGAGTTGTACTCTGATGTTTGCTTCCTGCAGTAGGCTACATGGCTGGGCCAATCAAGGAGTTGTACTCTGATGTTTGCTTCCTGCAGTAGGCTACATGGCTGGACCAATCAAGTCTTGGGCCCTAGGGAAAAAACATTTAAAAGGTCTCCTGTTGGCATGGGATAATGTTCTGCTATTCTACACATTTTACCACGAGGCAGAAAAAACTTTTCATTTTTAAAGCATAAATTACAGTGCATTTTATTTATTATTTTTATATATTTTTTAAATATATTTTGAGATCTTTCTGAGATCTTTCCTAACCCTAACCCTGCAGTACCTCCGCAGATCCCTTAATGCATATGATAAATTGCTAAATTGTAAATGTAGAGCAATAATCATTTGATTGGAATAATTTGACTGACAGCGATCCAACCACTATGAGATCCAGGATCATGGCTAGAAAGGAACCATCTTTTGTCAAATTAACGTTCAAAGTAGTTTTTTTGTTGTTGCATTCTAGCTAACCCTAATCCCTTTCCTAACCTTAACCTGATTATCCTAACCTGCTACGTTAATTATCCGAACCTGCTGTGTAAATTCTCATAACCTGCTACGAAAAGTCAAATCTGACGTTAATTTGACAAAAGCTGGATCCATTCTAGCCATTACCCCGAGGAAATGGGAGAACCAGGGTGTTTTCCTATTACTTTTAGTGGGTAGTGAAAGTGATTGATAGACAGAGATTGACAGCCAATCGGTTGATAGAAAAATGATTGACATAAACATGCTCCAATGACATGACGACAAATGAGTGACATCGCCCCAAAATTGTCCAATCAAAGTTAAGAAGAGGGCGGGATAAAGACGGGTGGGTAGCAACAGTTGCCCGGGTGAGGACGAGGCGCCATAGTCACGGTAGTCGTGGCGACAAGAACCAAGCAACGAGAATCAACAACAACAACCAGAATCATTAAGAAACAAACTTTAACACCAAAGCCAGGAATATTCCAGTGGGAATTTGAGGTGAATAAGCAACACCTTTTATTAAACCGTCGTCTGATGTTTATGTCTGAATAATTTTGTTCAGTTGTTTAACGTTGTATTGCTTTAATCTAGCGTTAAAAGGCACTAGCGTGGCAGAGATGGAATAGCACTGGTCCCAGCTAGTTGCTCACCGCTTTCCAAACGCAGACGGTTGTTATGACGATGTCAAATCTGTTATAGGAATACAAAATGGCGGGTGTTGTAATATGAGAATCTTGTACTTTTAGTTGTTCGAAATGTTTTGTTCGCAAAGCTTTTAACATAAAAAATAATTGTTAAACTTAGTGAACGAGGCATACTTGTCACATGTTCACGGATACTTTTGATTAGAAAATCACTTTAGATTTTCGAACTTTTTTTCAAATCTAATTGCAAAACAGACATATGTGCCAGTGTGTGTAAACTGAAGCATAGAAACGAATGTGTCATGACGTTGACTGTTATTTTATAGTTGTGAAAAAGTTTTCTCTAGTAAAAGTGATCGTCATGCCCGTACTGTGCAATGTGTGCCAGATCTCATGCTCTGCCGTCCTCGCGGTGGCTGTCACGCAGGGAGGGGAAGGTGGGTTGAGCCTATGGGTGGGATTGACATTACCTGAAGCCAATGGAGAAGCAATATTTAGACGCATACACCAATGGCAACTGGAGAAAATATTAAATGATATGCTTGTAGAGAAGGAGCAAGGTGCGTTTCCTGTGTGCTGTCGCTATCAGAACGTGTGTGTGTACGTGTGTTACACAGTTCAGGAATCCTCACGTGGTATATTCTACCAGTGGAAACTTCTCATTATCAAATGTATGGCATAGTTAAAGGGTCTATATGTAATAATGTCATGGGATATAACTATGATATAACTATGCTTTAGATCAGGGGTTCCCAAACTCAGTCCTGGGCCCTAGAACGACACAACTGATTCAAGTACCCAACTCATCATCAAGCTTTGATCATTTGAATCTGCTGTTTAGTGCTATGGACAAAAAAAACTTGCACTTGGGGAGGTTTTTGCATCCAACAGGAAGAACCTTAGTGTGCCTCAGCCTCAGACAAAATACTCACTTCCACCCTGGTTTCTGTCCACCTTTGTCAGTGTGCTTTCACAAGAGGTGGCCTGAAGTGTGTTGAAAAAGGTTTGAAAGTGGTTTGAATTCTACACATTGTGTGTGTGTGTGTGTGTGCGTGTGTGTGCGTGTGTGTGTGTGTGTGTGTGTCATAACCAACTCCTTCCCTTGTCCTTCCCCCAGAGTGGTGGTCTTGGTCCAGCCGTGGCGGTAGTCATGGCGACCCCAGGCTACACAGAAGAGCTCCAGCCGGCCCCCCAGCCCAACGCTGTCACCATAGCAACGCAATCAGCCACACCCTCCCGCTCCACGCCAACCCAGTTCAACCAGTCAGTGTCCATCGTCTCCACAGCCGGACAGGACAAACTTCCTGCTCAAGCCACGCCCACCAAGACCCAGAAGACAGTGGTTCTTGCCACTCCTTCTCAGACTCCGTTTGTTACCGCGGAGATCCAGAGTTCTGCCGTTCAGCAGAGTAACGGACAGAGTTCCACACCGCAGTACATCGTAGTGACCGTTACAGGTGAGGCATTCTCACTCTCTCAGGTGAGAGTAGCTGACATGATGAAACAGGTCTATTCCACCACAGCCACACCTTCCTCTCCTGATGACTGTTACCATGGTTATCTACCAGACCTGTAGGACAGGCTCTCTGAGGTCCAGGTTGGTTAATGGTTGGTCTGTTCTATGAGGTCCAGGTTGGTTAATGGTTGGTCTGTTCTATGAGGTCCAGGTTGGTTAATGGTTGGTCTGCTCTCTGAGGTCCAGGTTGGTTAATGGTTGGTCTGTTCTCTGAGGTGCAGGTTGGTTAATGGTTGGTCTGTTCTCTGAGGTCCAGGTTGGTTAATGGTCTGTTCTCTGAGGTCCAGGTTGGTTAATGGTCTGCTCTCTGAGGTCCAGGTTGGTTAATGGTCTGTTCGCTACCCAACAGTCTTTGGGGCAGATATACACAGGACGTTTGTATACGATTAAAAAATAATAATAATCCAACGCCAGCTGTGCCACCAGAGACTCTGGGTTCGGCCCAGGCTCTGTCGTAACCGGCCGCGACCGGGAGGTCTGTGGGGCGATGCACTGTTTGCCTAGCGTCGTCCGGGTTAGGGAGGGTTCGGCCCAGGCTCTGTCGTAACTGGCCGCGACCGGGAGGTCCGTGGGGCGACGCACAGTTGGCCTAGCGTCGTCCGGGTTTAGGGAGGGTTCGGCCCAGGCTCTGTCGTAACCGGCCGCGACCGGAAGGTCTGGCCTAGTGTCGTCCGGGTTAGGGAGGGTTCGGCCCAGGCTCTGTTGTAACCGGCCGCGACCGGGAGGTCTGGCCTAGCGTCGTCCGGGTTAGGGAGGGTTCGGCCCAGGCTCTGTCGTAACCGGCCGCGACCGGGAGGTCCGTGGGGCGACGCACAGTTGACCTAGCGTCTGTTTGGCCGGTAGGGAAATCCATCTCATCGCGCACCAGCGACTCCATTGGCGGGCCGGGCGCTAGCCAAGGTTGCCAGGTGCACGGTGTTTCCTCCGACACATTGGTGCGGCTGGCTTCCGGGTTGGAGGCGCGCTGTGTTAAGAAGCAGTGCGGCTTGGTTGGGTTGTGTATCGGAGGATGCATGACTTTCAACCTTCGTCTCTCCTGAGCCCGTACAGGAGTTGTAGCGATGAGACAAGATAGTAGCTACTAAACAATTGGATACTACGAAATTGGGGAGAAAAAGGGGTCAAATTCACACAAAAATAAATAATAATAATTTAAAAACACAATTCCAGCACATGTGGATATACACTGCATTTAAAATCCTTGAGGACAGCTCTATAACATTCAAACAATGTATTTCCATTGTAGGCCCACTGTAAAGCTGCCAGACTAGTTGACCAGCCATACTGTGTGTTGTGTGTAGTTTATTTGCATGGTGTCTATTAGTAGATTAGCAGCAGCAGCTAACCTGCCAGCCTGGCAGGGTGTTAGTATCAGGTAACACTAGTGAGGCCTGGCCTGCTCCACTCACACCACAGACACACACACTGGAGCTAGAGACAGATCTGTCTGTCTCTCTGTCTCTGTCTCTGTCTGACTCGCTCTCTCTGTCTGTCTGTCTCTGTCAGACTCTCTCTGTCTGTCTCAATTTAATTCAAGGGGCTTTATTGTCATGGGAAACATATGTTAGCATTGCTAAAGCAAGTGAAGTAGATAATAAACAATAACATTGAATGGATCATCATACTATATGAACAGTAATAAATCACAATAGTCAACATCTATCTCCGCCCCTCCCTCTCTTCCCTCCACCCTCCCTCTCTCCCCTCCACCCTCCCTCTTCCCTCCGCCCCTCCCTCTCTTCCCTCCACCCTCCCTCTCTCCCCTCCACCCTCCCTCTTCCCTCCACCCTCCCTCTCTTCCCTCCACCCTCCCTCTCTTCCCTCCACCCTCCCTCTCTTCCCTCCACCCCTCCCTCTCTTCCCTCCACCCCTCCCTCTCTCCCCTCCACCCTCCCTCTCTCCCCTCCCTCTCTTCTCTCCACCCCTCCCTCTCTTCCCTCCACCCTCCTTGTCTTCCCTCCACCCCTCCCTCTCTCCCCTCCACCCCTCCCTCTCTCCCCTCCACCCTCCTTCTCTTCCCTCCACCCCTCCCTCTCTTCCCTCCACCCCTCCCTCTCTTCCCTCCACCCCTCCCTCTCTTCCCTCCACCCCTCCCTCTCTTCCCTCCAACCCTCCCTCTCTTCCCTCCACCCCTCCCTCTCTCCCCTCCACCCCTCCCTCTCTCCCCTCCACCCCTCCCTCTCTCTCCTCACCTGATACCTGTGTTTATATGATGGGGGGATTGTTCCCTCCATCTAGGGAGATTAGCTGTCCAAGGCCTCCCTCTGCCTGCCTCATATATAAGGCTGGAGAGATGGCCAGCCCTCTGTCCTCTCCATCTCTCTCTCGTCTGTCCTAAGAGCTATGTTCTACAGTAACTGCTGTTATAGTGTGGAGACAGAGTATGTTCTACAGTAACTGCTGTTATAGTGTGGAGACAGAGTATGTTCTACAGTAACTGCTGTTATAGTGTGGAGACAGAGTATGTTCTACAGTAACTGCTGTTATAGTGTGGAGACAGAGTATGTTCTACAGTAACTGCTGTTATAGTGTGGAGACAGAGTATGTTCTACAGTAACTGCTGTTATAGTGTGGAGACAGAGTATGTTCTACAGTAACTGCTGTTATAGTGTGGAGACAGAGTATGTTCTACAGTAACTGCTGTTATAGTGTGGAGACAGAGTATGTTCTACAGTAACTGCTGTTATAGTGTGGAGACAGAGTATGTTCTACAGTAACTGCTGTTATAGTGTGGAGACAGAGTATGTTCTACAGTAACTGCTGTTATAGTGTGGAGACAGAGTATGTTCTACAGTAACTGCTGTTATAGTGTGGAGACAGAGTATGTTCTACAGTAACTGCTGTTATAGTGTGGAGACAGAGTATGTTCTACAGTAACTGCTGTTATAGTGTAGAGACAGAGTATGTTCTACAGTAACTGCTGTTATAGTGTGGAGACAGAGTATGTTCTACAGTAACTGCTGTTATAGTGTGGAGACAGAGTATGTTCTACAGTAACTGCTGTTATAGTGTGGAGACAGAGTATGGTGAGTACTGATTTATTATGTGGATGTTGTTAATGATTTGATATTTGATGAAGTTGTAAACATAATCTCATGTTGTTTATCTTCCTCCCATCCGTCCTCTCTTCCTCCCGCTACTCTCTTTCTCTCTCTTCCTCTGTCCTCTCTTCCTCCTGCTACTCTCTTTCTCTCTCTTCCTCTGTCCTCTCTTCCTGCTACTCTCTTTCTCTCTCTTCCTCTGTCCTCTCTTCCTCCTGCTACTCTCTTTCTCTCTCTTCCTCTGTCCTCTCTTCCTGCTACTCTCTTTCTCTCTCTTCCTCTGTCCTCTCTTCCTGCTACTCTCTTTCTCTATCTTCCTCTGTCCTCTCTTCCTGCTACTCTCTTTCTCTCTCTTCCTCTGTCCTCTCTTCCTGCTACTCTCTTTCTCTCTCTTCCTCTGTCCTCTCTTCCTGCTACTCTCTTTCTCTCTCTTCCTCTGTCCTCTCTTCCTCCTGCTACTCTCTTTCTCTCTCTTCCTCTGTCCTCTCTTCCTCCTGCTACTCTCTTTCTCTCTCTTCCTCTGTCCTCTCTTCTTCCTGCTACTCTCTTTCTCTCTCTTCCTCTGTCCTCTCTTCCTGCTACTCTCTTTCTCTCTCTTCCTCTGTCCTCTCTTCCTGCTACTCTCTTTCTCTATCTTCCTCTGTCCTCTCTTCCTGCTACTCTCTTTCTCTCTCTTCCTCTGTCCTCTCTTCCTGCTACTCTCTTTCTCTCTCTTCCTCTGTCCTCTCTTCCTGCTACTCTCTTTCTCTCTCTTCCTCTGTCCTCTCTTCCTCCTGCTACTCTCTTTCTCTCTCTTCCTCTGTCCTCTCTTCCTCCTGCTACTCTCTTTCTCTCTCTTCCTCTGTCCTCTCTTCTTCCTGCTACTCTCTTTCTCTCTCTTCCTCTGTCCTCTCTTCCTGCTACTCTCTTTCTCTCTCTTCCTCTGTCCTCTCTTCCTCCTGCTACTCTCTTTCTCTCTCTTCCTCCGTCCTCTCTTCCTGCTACTCTCTTTCTCTCTCTTCCTCTGTCCTCTCTTCCTCCTGCTACTCTCTTTCTCTCTCTTCCTCTGTCCTCTCTTCTTTCTGCTACTCTCTTTCTCTCTCTTCCTCCGTCCTCTCTTCTTTCTGCTACTCTCTTTCTCTCTCTTCCTCCGTCCTCTCTTCTTTCTGCTACTCTCTTTCTCTCCCTCCGTCCTCTCTTCCTCCTGCTACTCTCTTTCTCTCTCTTCCTCCGTCCTCTCTTCCTCCTGCTACTATCTTTCTCTCTCTTCTTCCGTCCTCTCTTCCTGCTACTCTATCTTTCTCTCTTCCTCCGTCCTCTCTTCCTGCTACTATCTTTCTCTCTCTTCCTCCGTCCTCTCTTCCTGCTACTCTCTTTCTCTCTCTTCCTCCGTCCTCTCTTCCTGCTACTCTCTTTCTCTCTCTTCCTCTGTCCTCTCTTCCTGCTACTCTCTTTCTCTCTCTTCCTCCGTCCTCTCTTCCTGCTGCTACTCTCTTTCTCTCTCTTCCTCTGTCCTCTCTTCCTGCTGCTACTCTCTTTCTCTGTCCTCTCTTCCTGCTACTCTCTTTCTCTCTCTATTTTCATTTACTGTGTTCCACCGATCCTCCCTCTCTCTCTCTCGCTCATCTCGTCTCTCTCTCTCGCTGTGTCTCTGTTTCTCTCTTTTCTTTCTCCATCTGTCTGTCTGTCTCTCTCCTCCCTCCCTCTCTCCATCTCTCCTCCCTCCCTCTCTCCATCTCTTCCTCTCTCCTCCCTCCCTCTATCCATCTCTTCCTCTCTCCATCTCTTCCTCTCTCCTCCCTCCCTCTCTCCATCTCTCCTCCCTCCCTCTCTCCATCTCTTCCTCTCTCCATCTCTTCCTCTCTCCTCCCTCCCTCTCTCCATCTCTCCTCCCTCCCTCTATCCATCTCTTCCTCTCTCCTCCCTCCCTCTATCCATCTCTTCCTCTCTCCATCTCTTCCTCTCTCCTCCCTCCCTCTCTCCATCTCTCCTCCCTCCCTCTATCCATCTCTTCCTCTCTCCTTCTCTCTCTCCATAGATGGCTCTCTCCATTCTAGTGACAGTGTATCAGACTCCAATCCTCCAGTAGTAGTGGTTCAGACAGGGGTCTCCACCCAGGTAGTACAGCAGACCACCCAACAGGTACGCTACACATACACCTGCACGTACACACACCAGACGCACACCAGACGCACACCAGACGCACACCAGACGCACACCAGACGCACACCAGACGCACACCAGACGCACACCAGACGCACACCTGACGCACACCAGACACACACCTGACACACACCAGACGCACACCAGACGCACACCAGACACACACCAGACACACACCAGACACACACCAGACACACACCAGACGCACACCTGACACACACCAGACACACACCTGACGCACACCAGACGCACACCTGACGCACACCTGACACACACCTGACGCACACCTGACACACACCTGACACACACCAGACACACACCAGACACACACCTGACGCACACCTGACGCACACCTGACGCACACCAGACACACACCAGACACACACCAGACACACACCTGACGCAGATGGAGAGAGAGAGAGAGAGAGAGAGAGAGAGAGAGAGAAACAGAGAGATGGAGAGAGAGAGAGAGAGAAATGGAGAGAGAGAGAGAGAGAAACAGAGAGATGGAGAGAGAGATAAACAGAGATGGAGAGAGAGAGAGAGAAACAGAGAGATGGATAGAAACAGAGATATGATAGAGCGAGAGAGAGAAGAGGCACCAGTGGAAGACAGACAGCGAGAGGGATATCCCTCATTCCCATCTCCAAAAGCAGCCCTTCCCTCTTCTCTTCCTTCTCTCCTTCCCTCCTCTCTTCCCTCTCCTTCCCTCTCTCCTTCCCTTCTCTCTTCCTTCTCTCCTTCCCTCCTCTCTTCCCTCTCCTTCCCTCTCTCCTTCCCTGTCTTGTTCCACCTCATGATGCTCTACGCGTCAGCGGCAACACTCAGAGTAGGAGAGGGAGAGAGGAGAGGGAAGGGAGGGAGGAGGGGATACAGGAGGGGAGGAAGGGGAGGGAAGGAGAATGTGAGGGAGGAGGGGATACAGGAGGGGAGGAAGGAGAAGGGAGGGAGGAGGGGATACAAGAGGGGAGGAAGGGAGGAGAGGGAAGGGAAGGGAGGGAGGGAGGGAGGAGGGGATACAGGAGGGGAGGAAGGGGAGAGAGTGAGGGAGGTAGATAGTTGGGGTGGAGAGGAGTGATAGGGCGAAGGTTTCTGAAAGAGAAGAAGGGAGGAGAGGGAAGGGAGGGAGGAGGGGATACAGGAGGGGAGGAAGGGGAGAGAGTGATGGAGGGAGATAGTTGGGGTGGAGAGGAGTGATAGGGCGAAGGTTTCTGAAAGAGAAGGAGGGAGGGAGGGAGGAGAAGGGGAGGAAGGGGAGAGAGTGATGGAGGGAGGGAGGAGAGGGAAGGGAGGGAGGGAAGGGAGGGAGGAGAGGGAAGGGAGGGAAGGGAGGGAGGAGGGGATACAGGAGGGGAGGAAGGGGAGAGAGTGATGGAGGGAGATTGTTGGGGTGGAGAGGAGTGATAGGGCGAAGGTTTCTGAAAGAGAAGGAGTGAGGGAGGGAGGAGGAGGAGGAGGAGGAGGGGAGGGAGAAGGGGACAGAGTGATGGAGGGAGATTGTTGGGGTGGAGAGGAGTGATAGGGCG